>NW_021319518.1:2348277-2383686 GCF_001605985.2 Dendrobium catenatum | reverse complement strand
AATAACCCTAAAATTACTCCGCTTAGTTTGAATTATTTAAGGGCATGTTTGAATAAATTTAATCATAATTAATTCATATAAAATTCAAAAAATATGAATAAGATACCAAATTGATCATAATTCAACTCTTTACCCATGAAAATTAAAATTGCTTTTATCTGATCTAAAATTTAAGATCAATTCAATTTTTTAATAAAAATAACCTTTCAATTAATTTAAATAATTAAAAAAAATTAATTTCCAAAAAATTCTTGAACATTTTGAAACCTCCCCTTATGTCATTTATGACCTTTGGGTGCAATTTTAAGGATTTTTTATTTGGTTTCGATCAGAATCCCAAAAAATTCTTTAATTAAATAATTTTAAAAATTCAAATAAATAGACATCTTTGAAGAATCATAAGTAATTTTAGAAAATTCTAATTTGTTCAAACTTAAAACTATTCAACTCTATTTATGGATTAGTATTTTCTAAAAATATCAAACAATTAAAACTTACTCAAAGTTAAAAAGTCAGCTGTCTGACCAACTATTGGTGAAACCTATGTCAAAACTTCAAAAATTTATAGCTTAATCTAAAAAATTTCAAATTCAGCAAACTTAGAGTCTAATTACTCATCTAAAGGTTTATTATTTATGAAAATTTTTAATAAATCTAGAAATCTCTTTAATTTAAAAATCTAAGTTTTGACGCATTTAATTTAATGAATGAATTAATTACAAAAATTCTAAAATTCAATAATCAACTAAAATTTTTAAAAATATTAAAATAAATATTAAAATCAATGATCAATACATTAAATAAACATTTGAACACCTTAACATCTAACCAATTAAATTAACTTAAGTAATATAGGTTACTATTGGGTAACCCATGCCTACGGGACTGCTAGCTTAGCCCCATTGAAGGTGAAATAAACTTCATGGCCCAAGTATAGACAAAGGTAGTAATAGCTACACACTGAAAATATATTTTACAATTGACTCTAAAATATAAATAGTTGAACTTGAATAAAAAATTCCTTAAGTGATCAATAAATCAAATATTAGATAACATTAATAAACCACTCAGTTTATTATATATCCAATCCATACTTTAGATGGTTTTCCATGACAACGGACTCTCATTTTAGGCTATGCAACGATTTAATTTTTTCCTGTTGTGTGCCTATGGTTTTTATTACATGATGTTTGTTGAATTGATTGATTGATGTGAGTGTTTATTTAATAATATAATCTATGAATTAATGTGATGGGTTTTAGTTTTCTACTATGTTAGGAATAATCTAGGTGATAATAGAATTTCCAACAGGTGGCCATGCTCATGCAAGGCTACATAAAGAGGGGAAAATAAAGTTTAAATTTTAAAAAGCATGGCCAAGTTTGGCTATGAATTTAAATTTAATGCAAATATATAACTACTAGGGATGATTTATAATTTTGATTATAACTGCTTAAGATAATCATGCATGTGACCTAGAATTTTCTTTTTTAATTGTGAAGTAATTTATATTCAATTGAGTTCTAAAGTGAAAGTTAGTCTTTCAGTTGGGACATTACTTGTGACTTGGAATACAAATAATAAATAACATCCCTTAGAGGAGAGTTTTATTCCCTTTGGAGATCCAAGTTTGGATGACTTTTATATTCTAAGAGAAAAAAAATTAATTTTAGGAGGCATTTCTTTTCATTTGAATATACAAACTTGATGAATCAATAGAGCTCTTCGAAGGAGAAAAGATGAAGAATTGAAGGAAAAGAGTGTCCCACAAAAATTCTTTTACGTTAGTCCTAGGATTAGAATTAGGATCATTGTCAGTTGTACCCGACAAGTTTTAATTTCAATAAATTATGGGTGCAATTAAAAGGCATTTGCATATGGACATTTATTTAATTAATTAATTTATTAATTTATTTGCATTTTCTTGTGCTTAAAAATACCTTTTTTCTATTCTCTTTTTGCATGTTTATTCTTTTTAACCTGGATACACGAAGGCTCGAGAGGGTATATTAAAAACTATTTCTACTCTTAATCTAAATAAAATATGTAGGCTAACATAACGTCTCTAACAATTTAATAAGTATACCTGAGACTAATGGGAGTTCTCATTTAAGTAATTTAATTGCTTCTCCTCCTTATTAAGCACCTATAAGTTCTGGAAAAACACCTAACCTATTTGAGTGTAGATCTATCAAGATGATTCATCTATCCATCCAACACCACAACAAGTGTATAAGTGTGAGAAGAAGCCATACGAGATGTACTACAAATATATACATAATGTTGGAGTTAGTGTTCATAAGAAACATAATAGCTTTCTTTTTTGAAGGAATGCAGTTTTGCATTAAGAAAAAAAAGAAGAACAACTTATTACAAACTAGAACAAAAATAAACTAAGGGTATCTTGATAAAATAGGGAAAGAAACCTTATTGAAAGTATATTTGTTAAAACAAAATTTGTCATAATTGAAATGAGACCCACTATTTCACATTTTAAAACCCTTCGGGCAGAGGGGATACCAAAATTAAAAAATAACCTAAATGGTTGGTTAGTATCCCAGAGTTCCCAACCGGTTCAAAAATAAGACATAGTATCGATCCCATAAACAATTATAACAGAATTAGAAAACAAAAAAAAAACTAAAAATAAAACAAAGGGAACAAAATAAAAACCATAGAAAATAAATACAAATCTTCACCAATAACTAAGAACCATATAAGAAAACCTCCAATAAAATTCTCTGATTCAACTTCTAAAACCTGAGTGTGTAAACAAAAGATAGTAATCTGAGATACTCTTTGATCATGAATTCCATCATCAAGTATCTGCCAAAAACCTCCATGTTGTAGTTCCCCTTGTAAGAATAAGGAAGCATTAATGAATTAAAGGGGAGAACCCCTCACAAACTTCTTTGTACTTAGATATGTCATTCTCATTCTAGGAAAGTCTTCCACCGATCCCAAAGATTGAAGTTCTTTGAAAAATATATGTTTAGAACCTCAAGAATGATCCAATTTAACAGAAGTTGTTTTTCCTTTCACTAATAGAGGCTTTTTAAAATTCAAGTTAACGTCCGAAGGAGGAGTAACAAATTATGGTAAATCCATAGGAGAAGTTCAACTTAAAATTTCCATATCATTAAGAGGTTTCACTAAAATAGCTGAAGGAAGAGCTTCTAACGGTTTAGCAACTAAATCTATTTCAGAACTAACGGCTTCCTCTACTTCTTCCAGCAATTGTGTATGTTTGAATTCAAAATTTGAAGCTTCCACTGAATCAGCAACAACCTTTGACTCATCACTAATAGCTACCTCATTTCCTTCCATAATACTTGCAACTTTGAATTCATAATTTGAATTATGAATGGTTTCAGTAAGGAGGCAAGCTTGTTACAAAATTAAGCCAACATAGTTAATCCAACAATGGCTTAATGAAGATCCATCAATCGGATTTTTATCCAGATTTTGATCAATAAGACAACCAGCATTTTTCTAAAACTCTTATCAAAGTCTACTTTGTTAATGACTTCAACTAAATCAGCCTCCAAATTATCATTTTTATCAAGAGATAGCACACTATGTTTATTGGAAATTAGAAGATCTAGTGTGTTATCTTCATCAAGACTCCTACCCAAATTTCTCTTAACAGGATTATCCTTGGAGAGATAATCAGATTGCTTTTTCTCAAATAGAATTTTTGGCCTTTTTTTTTGTTTTTGAATTTCACATGCAACCATGGCCCATAGGAATTATCTTCAACTAGAAATGAACTTTTAAGAACTTCTTTATCAAGCAGATTTAGATTTTGATAAACATTTGGACATACATAATCTTTATATCCAATTCTTCCGCATTTGAAGCAAAGAGATGATAGATTTTCATATTCAAATTTTTTGAAAAATCTACCCTGAAGACCTTCAACAAGGGAGCTTAGAATTCAATTTAATCCGAATGCAAGCTCTAGCAAATTCTCTTCTCCCCCATCTAAACATTTTTCCATCCAGTAATAAAGGAGTCCCAATTCTAGAAACAATTCTAATAATATTGGTTTCATCCCAGCAATGTAAATGCAAATAAGGAAGACAAACCAAAATAGGAGAAGAAATCCCATCCATGGAAATAAGAGAGAAGTTAGGTGACCATCTGTCTATACCAATGACGAAGCACATCACATACCAAGGACCTCCATTAAGAACTTCCTCCATTGCTTTATGTGACTGAAAGGAGCACAGAAGCGAATCTAATCCAAGAGAGGTTATATGAAACCATCCAAATTTAACCCATTGCCTCATTAATTAAGTAGAACAATTTGAAAAATGCAAGTTTTTACAAAGAATTTTCACAACTAATGAATTTCTCAAAACTTGAACATTGGCTTTTTAATTTTCCACATCAAGTTTGACCACATTTTCATCTTCATTTTCATCATGAACTCCATTAAAATTAATTTTAATATGTAGTTTTTTAATCCACACATTAGAATTATCCAATCTAGTTAAAGATGCTGGATTTTTGATATTAACATCACCAAGGATTGTATTATCAATACCCTTATCATTCTTCAACAGATTATTATCTTTGTAACCTTATGAAGAAGCCTCCATATCATTTGCTTTAGGGTTAAAAACTATCATAGGAGAAATTGACTTACTGTTCTAATCATCAATGACTTCTTTTCCTTTACCTGTCTTCGGCAAAGTCTTTTGCTTAGAGACCAAACCTCCATCTCTGATCAATAGAGGAGAGTTCAAAAAACAAGAATTGTGAGGGAAGATGCAATTGAATGAAAATCTACCTTTTGAATCCAACATAGTTGGATGCGTGGTAGATCTTAAGGATTTTATTTTATGGTCATCCATGGATGACCGGCCACCTTCTTCCATCTTCAATGTTGGCACCCAAAAAACTCTTCAAAATCCTTCCTCTTTTTGTGGATGTTCTCTCTCCAAACTTGGATGTATAAGAAACATCATAATTACATGCCCAATTCTTAAAAGATAAGATCTAAAGACTTTATATATTTAAAATTTTGTTTCAAGTATGGTCATGATTTGTTTGTATAAATGAATATAAAAAATTAGATATACCATAATTGGTTATCCTGCTATGATCAGGTATATAGTCAATGTAGATGGAAATTGGAAGGTGAAAAAATTTATAAAAAGTCACAATGATTATTTTTCTAGTATAGAAGACAAACATCTACACGAATCATGTCCGGCATGCGTGTAACAAAGCTTCAATTCTTAAAATAATGACAGAGGTAGGAATTAGAATTGTAGTTGCTTTTTCCTACTTCTCGAATGAAATTAGAGGTACCGAGAATGTTTGATTCATAAAAATATATCCTTACAACTACATTCAAAAAATGAAAAGAGCAAAAATTGAATATGGGGATAGTAATTCTTTAATCTAATTACTTAAAGAATGACAAGTTAAAGATAAAATGTTTTAATGGGTTGTCCAAATCTATTAATTCAATAGAATATTTAATTTTTTTATGGTTGATGAGATGTGTAGGATAGATTATGATTACTTTGGTGATGTAGTAATTTTTGATATCAGCCATATGCTTCATAAATCGAATTTAGTATATGCAGCATTTGTTGTTATTAATAATCATTAGCATATAATTCTACTTGCGGTGGCTTTCTTGTTAGAGGAAATAATTAAATCATTTACTTTGTTGTTCAAAATATTTTTTTAGGTTAAAACCCATGTAGGGGCCTATGCGTTAATAATAAAAATAAATTACAAGGTCCTGAAGGGATACCATCAGCTCACTTTTCCTCAAAAAGAGTTACAAAATAAATAAAAAGAAAACCTAAGAGCCGATATTCTCCACTAATCCAGAGTATAAAACAACCTAGTAACATGCTAAATATAATAAAGCCAAGCATCGAAAAAAGAAAGATCAAAATATGAACTTGAGGAACCATCTTTCTGCAAAAACATTTGAAGGTAGCCATAAACCAATCCACCTAAAAATCAAAGAGGCTGTAACACAAAAAACTAAATCACATAAAAGCAAATATGAAAAACAAACAAGTACCAAAATATAATGTAAGAAAAAAGTTAGTATAAAAAATAACGGATGAGTGAATGGGCTTGTATGATATAACCTGAATTGACAAATGGATTTTATCATATCTTGTGTTGATATAGAAATTTAAAATTTAAAATTTCACCTATTTTGAAGTGATCAATTCTTATGTATTAATCTTTTGTTATGGATAAATGTGTAATTTAGCAAAAATGATTTATTTATTGAGATACTTTCATTTCTTAATTTTGTCTGATCATTTTTACTTGCCAATTGGAGAACTACTGAAAAGACTTTTTACTATTTCCTCTGTTAATTGTGTAAACTCATATTTATATTGTAATAGAAGAATGAGATATTATTATCATTTGTTTTCAGTAAGGCCTTTATCGAGTGTATATTTTCATTACATTGTGTCTTGAACAATAAGCTCGTTTCTTTTGTAAAAATTTTCCTATGCTATCTTGGATGTTCCCTTACAAGATTAATTTAAGTAAAATGACAATTCCCTAAATTGTAGTATTTGATAATTTTATAATTCCTAGTTGTTCTTCCTTTATTCCATAATGCACTATATTATGTTTGTCCTTTTGATTATTATAATTTGACTTAGCTATTCTTTTTAGACCTAATTCACTACTTTATATGTATTTGACTTGTCCATCTAACTACGAGTACATAATCCATATGTTCTCTATAATATGTTCTTTTGTCACTTGCTTAAAGAATATGATCATTTCTTGATTAATGAGCTTTTGATTTAAAATAGCTAGAAGATTATTTTTTATCCACACTTTCGATTAAATTTAAGAAAATTTAAGAAATTTGTAAAACAGTATTCTCTTTTATAATTTTTTTTTGCACTAGTTTCTTTTGATCAATGTTAAAAATTAATATAATTTTTTCACTAATATAATTAATATTTAGAATTACTTATAGGGATAAAATTAATAATTTTATAGTTTTATCACATAAAATGTATTTTAACTTTTGATAATTTGAAATTTTATTTTTAAATTTTTATTTGTGTGCATTTAATGCACGTGCAATAAAACTAATTATCCCAAATCTATGCTACAAATTATTCTTTTTAAAAAATATCTGAAATATTTTAAGTTGAAATATTGCATCAGATTTTCATGTAAGTGACAAGCTCCATTTTTGTGAATTGCACTAAGTGCCATAACATTTTATATTTACAATTAGCCTTTTGCCACATAAATATGCACTTTTGTTTTTAGTGAAATTTCCCTTCACAAGATTGTGTTGGGAAAGTAAGCAAAACAACACTTACGAAATAATTGAGGCAAAAAAAAATTTTTTTGATTTATTGTGGAAAATTTTGAAATTTGCAAAAAAACTTAGCCACACAAAACCAAGAAATTCACTATTAAAATTTGGAGAATTTGTACATATCTCTTTCTATATTGCTCATTCCTTTTTCTGCTTTAATTACTTTCACCATTTTCTATACATAATAGATAAAAATACAAAAGCAAAACTAACCAAAGGGCACAACACTTCAAGTTAAATAAGAGAAACATGAGACTCCACTCTGACTCTAGTTTAACTAACAATGTAATGGCATGAAAATCTAGTGTGCTGGGACACTCCCTCTCTTTCTATCTCTAACCAGACTTATAGCTCCATAGTGCTATACGGGAAAGGAAAAAAAGTTGGATACAAAACACTAGAACCCAAGCTCATAGAGGACACATGCAACCCCCCAACGAGCTCAACAAACATAATTGAGGTACCATATAATAATACAACTTGATTTATCAACACAATCAAATTCAACACAGAGCTAAAAATTTGTAATATTTGTGGGTTAGATTTTTCTATTTTGTAATATAAATTACCCATTTTATTAAAAATTTAATTATTCAAGATAAAATCCTCGAATTGACTATTAATTACCTCATTCCGTTAACTAAATTCTCACTTAGAATATAATTAAAATTTTGTTTGTTTTTTTTCCGTTAAAAAATAACAAGTTATGTCGTGGGAAAGATGTAAGCATATTCTAGCTTTTTAACACTCATCATTAGTTGTTATGTCTATACTTGATCAAACATAGAGCAAAATCTAACGGTCAATGGCTTTAAATAAATTTAGATTGATAGGAATATACATAATTTATAACTTCATATCAAACAAAAAATTCAGAAAAAAAATATACAAGTGAATAATATAAGAACAAGTCCAAACTGTTGAGATTCGTTCACTATGAATTAGGTTGTTAAACCTAAATTTATATCCCGAGGCTATCCAAGAGGGGGGTGGGGGGTGAATTGGTATTTTTAAAAAAAATTATCCCTCTTGAGTATGTTGAACCTAAAATAAACTTTAATGAATTTTTAGAAAAAGTTTTTCAACCACAATTTTTTTTGGAACAAAAAAAAATGAGGAAAATAAAAAGCAATAAAAATAAAAAACACAAGATTTATAGCGGTTCGGTCAAAACCAGACCTACATCCACTCATCGGTGGCACCATCTGAGTATTGCACAAATACCAATAGTGTCTCTTCTTTTGCTCCCACAACAAGGCGGAGAGGCCTTTACAAACAGTCTTCCCACCACTACCCGGTGCGGCAGAGAACCGTTATCCTTTTACACTATCCCCAGTGCTGGCAGAAAACCTTCATCCTTTTACACTATCCCCAGTGTGGGTAGAGAACCCTTCATCATTTTACTCTATCCCTAGTGTGGGCAGAGAACCCTTCATCCTTTTACACTATCCGTAGTGTGGGTAGAGAACCCTTTGGCTATTCACACTCTCCTAGTGTGGGCAGAGAACCCTTCGTCTGTTTACACTTTTCAAGTGTCGGCAGAGAACCAGATCTTCTTGATAGATCTCCTCATAAGTAATCTAGAAGAAAGAAAGAATAGAGTGAAGTAATACCAAATCACAATTAGAGATTCTTACCTTTAAATACAAAGCGAAGCCTTCACGCTCTAGTGGTAGGAATTCTCCTTTGAATGCTCTCTCACACTCTCTCCTTGACTCTTCTTTCAATTGGCATAAAGATCAATGAGCAAAAAGATTGGGTGGTAGTCTAAACTGGACTATATATAGGAGAGACAAGAAAAACTGTCCAAAACTGCGAATTTTTCAATTCAACACGAAATGAATCGTCCCGTACGATCGTGGATCGTCCTAGACGATTTTACTTAAAGTGTCGGAAACGATCCTTATGTATATTGGTACGAACTATGTTCGTACACGATCATCATTACACGATCATCATCCTTTACAAACTAGGTTCGTCCAGTACGATCAGTTATACCATAGGTCGATTCCCAAATAATTGCATGGAAGTAACCAATTTTGGTAAGTCGGTTCACATCATCCTGGGATGAACACGACTTCGTCCGGATGAAATTTTTACAGGGAGAAACTCGTCCTGGCATGATAATGAACTTCGTGTGAACAAAATTTTTACTGTGAAGAATTCACCCTGGGATGATTTGTATTTCGTCTGGATGAAACTTTTACAGAGAGAAATCATCCTGGCACAATTATAGATTTCGTCTGAATGAAATTTTTATAGAGCCTATTTTGTCCTGGGACAAAAATAATTTTGTCCTTGATGATCAAGACTTAGAAAAATTTCCTCCAACTCCTGTTCGTTCCATTGCTCTTACGGGGAGAAAGACTGACCTGATTGTCCCATATGAACTATGTTCATCCCGTATGATCATTAAAAATTTGTAAGATCTCCTTAAGTGTGTGTGTGTTTTTATTCACTCAATTACAATCTCTCCCTCTCAATTCAAAGAATGATTTAAAGCTTCAATTTGTGAGGAATTGTATGCTGAAATTGATTTGAAGTCTTCATAATTTGGAGGTCCATTTTACAGAAAGGTTAGTACACACAAGTGCAAAAAAATTCTTCCAAAAAATGTTAGGAAATAATTGCATATAAAACAATAATATTTGAAATCATCAAAACTATACAAGTTGAAAGAATGTAACATATGCAAATAGCAACTCTCTTAACACAAACAATAGATATTTGTTTCCCTCTTTATAGGCCGAAACCCTTACTATTGTGACTCAAGACTTGTGATTTTGAAAATAACAAGAATTACTAGATTTTTCACTACACTATTTGAATCTATTACTTATCTATTTTTCTCCGCTCATTAATATTTTAAAATCACAACTCACATGCAATCTCAATCACATAAAAATTGGGTAGATTAGGAATAAAGTTTGTATTTCTTAATATATTTATACTTTTAACCTTTCATGAGTTAAGAAAGTATTATTGTGAATCGTAAAGCTAAATAACATTGCTTAGACACACTCAAGGGAGTGAGTTGGTGAGTTAAAAAAAAAATCTATTTTTTAACTAATCAAATTGTAAAATTTATATCTTACTAGATGATCCATTTAATACAAGATGATTCATCATAAACATCAAAATAGCTAAAATTCATAATTTAGGTATTATATTAAAATTCAAAGTTTTTTCTAATCATACAGTATCGTACTGTTTGATACATGGAAATCATGCCAAAATTGATCCTGTGATTAGGAGTTTAATTATGGTTAAACTATTCAATCATATCACATAGGATGATCAAACATAATTATGTTGTATGACCCGATTCTTGCATGTTATGATAATTAAATGCTGCCTATCGTACTTGATGATTAGCTATGTGTTTCTACTAGTCATTCTAGATGAAGTTCTCAATCATTAGGGATGATCAATATAAACACTTAACCTAATTATATAGTGTTTAAAAGTGTTTTTTTGAACTAATAGTATAATATGATCTTGGATCACACTGGACGATCACAGACGCCAGATTGAAAATTAGGGATTTCTAAGAGGCTCTCTATTTAATCTTTCCCATTGTCTTTTCTAAAATATATTTTTTGTTGCTAAGTGTCTTGAAAGGGAGCAGAGAGAGGCAGTAAAGGAGTTCTTTAGGAGAAAAGAGAGTGAGAGTTTTTTATGAGAGAGAGTTTTGATGAATTCATAAGGTTAATCCAAGAAAGATTCTTCCCTATCTTATTTAAGCTTCTGCCTTAGTCCATTAGCGGCTCTAGAAGACACTCTACAGTATTAGGTCTTTGTTCTATGCTAAATCAAGGAAGGAGAAAAAGGATTTTGGGTTCTCTGCCATCTCCATGAGGGAGAAAAATGATTCCATGTCCTCTATGTTCACTAGGAGGTTGGAAAAGAGTAAGGTTCTTTGCTACATTGGCTTGGTTCAAAATATTTTGTAATAGCTTCTCCACCTTGTAGTGGAGGCAAAAGGAGAGACCATTCTTTTAGTGTAATTCCTCAAATGGAGGGTTCTGGGGAGTGGATGTAGGACATGTTAGACCAAACCACTATAAATTATGGTGTGTTTGTTCTTATTATTTTCCAAACTTTATTTTTTCTGTGATTAACTATGTAGTTAAAATTTTTTATTTTTTTATTATTATGAAATTAACTTGCTTCCACATCAATAGGTAAAAAATGATTATTTTCATATATTAAAAAACTTTATAAAAATATTTTCTTTTTGTTGAATAAATTTTTAAATTACCAATTCACACTCGCCGCTCCCCCCCCCTTCTTTTTTAGCCTTTGGTTAGTTCTTTAAGGTTTGATAACCTTTAGTAACTTTCACTTACTTGATATTTTCTTCCACAACCTAATCTCCTCTTAAAATAATGACTTATATTCTAAACTAAATGCTTAATTACTGCATTCTGTGTAATATCCCACCACCTACAATTCCCCACCTCCAACTAGCTTACTCCACCAAGTTATCATAAGTAGAGCTTCGAAGTTCCACTCTCCTATCAAGTTCTTCTTCTCTACTACCCTATTATATTCTTCTCAATCTCTTCATATTTTTTTTTCTAGTTTAGAAGAATTATCTAACATTAGCATGAGAGCTTGTTAGAGAACAATATGTCATTGATGTCAAGTTGCTGAGCAGCTCCTGCTCCATACCTGAAAAAATTTTATGAGCAATTTCAATAATTTTTTAAGACCCTATTGGAGATTTTTTTTTATTAGTTAATTTGAATAATAGTAAATTATGAAGCAATTAAGCTTATTTGATAGATATCACATGCTTAAATGAGATGCAAAAGAAAAAAATACTAAATATATACATTAATTAGCTATTTTAATTATTAAAGGCATAATGAAAGTTTGAATAGGTTGATAGACCTAGAAAATTTGTCCCAAAGCTAACCAAGAGGGGGGGGGCAAATTAGTTATTTCAAATTCTTGTGGAAATTTAGAAAACTGATTTAAGTTCTATTATAGAACAATAAATTTTTTCAAAATAATTTTTCAACCACACAAGGTAAATGTGCAGAAAATAAAAATGCAGTTAAAATAAAGACAGAATATCATAGAATTTAATAGTGGTTCGGTCTAACTAGACCTACATTCACTCATTGAAGACTCCTTCAGGTATTGCACAATAACAAAGTGACTCTTCTTTTGGTCCCACAGCAAGGTAGGGAAGCCCTTAAAATAACCTCTCTTTTACCAATCCTAGTGTGGCGGAGTATCGTTGTCCTTTCTTACCATCTTGGTGATGACAAAGATCCTGCATCCTATCTAACCCTCCTAGTGATAGTAGAGTATGAGCATCCTTTCTCAACCTCCTCGTGATGGCAGAGTACCAACATCCTTTCTCACCCTTCTAGTGTTGGTAGAGTACTAGATCTTCTCCAATGATCTTCTCTCAAAAGCGTTTAAAGAAGTAGGCTAGGTATATGAAGAACATACAAAGATATCATCACCTTTGGGCAATCTTGTGAACCCTTTATAATCTCTACTTGCAAGATCTTAAAAGTTCGTTAGTGATGTTAAGCCCTTATGAACTAGTCCTAAGGCTAACCAAAAAGGGGTGAATCGATATTTTAAAATAAATCTTAAAAAAAAACACAAACCAAGGTTCACCATAGAAATCAAAGTGTGGAAATTAAATGTGGAAATAATAAAGGAAAGAATACACCAGATTTATAGTGATTCGGTCAAACCTTGACCTACGTCCACTCCTAGGAGGCACCCTCTTGGTATTGTACTAAACTCAATGTCTCTCCTTTAGGCCCCACAGCTAGGAAGAGAAGCCCTTTCAAAATCACTTCCACCTTCCCCGGTGTGGCGGAGTAGCCAGGTCCTTTGACATCAACGAGATCTTCTTCTTCCCAGAACTTCCCTAAGATAAGCCTTGAGTTCATTGGGACTAAGGTGCAAGCTCATCGGAGCAATCGTGTGGAATCCCCCTCCACACTCTCTTGAAACCCCCTCCAAGGATCTTCTCCCTCTCCCAAACTCCACCCTTTCCTCTCTCTCCCTTTCAAGCTCTCTGTTTAGGTTCCCTCCAAAAGAACGAAGCTACAATGGCTGCCAAAAATACTTAACAAGTGTCTTGTCAAAGCTTAAATAGAAGATTTCAAAATAAGTTTATTAACAGAATTTGCTGACTTTATCATCCTAGCCTATATAAATATCGGCCTGGCCGATCAGCGTAAATTATGCTCAGTCAGCCTGGTCGGTTAGGGATGATCAAAATATTTTTGGTCATATCGTTCAATCCAATAGAATATTGTCCTGGATAATTAGTTCAAATCAGAGGAAAATCATCCTGAACATCGCCCTGAATAGAAGCTGGCCGATGTCAAATCCTATGATCGGCCCGGCCAATGTGATCATGTAAATCACCATTAATTACTTTTCTTAATTACCATATTTATTTAGAAAAAAAAATGTGCTAGATCGACCAGGCAGATCCCCAGTACGATGTCAAAAATAAGTAGATCTGGGGGCAGATTCTTTCTGATTTGAGCTATCATCATGGCCGATACAAAATTTTCCAGGACGATGTGCTTAGTGACGGCTACCTTAAAAAGGATGTCCTAATTAGGGTTTCTATTTTTAAACCGATCGTCCATGCCGATATAAATATCATCCCGGATGATGTTACCAAAAATAGTTAACTCTAAATCTGATAGAAAAAACTTCCAAGTGTGTGTGTGCAAGGTTACAAAATAAGCAAGCACCCATGGCTCAAGAAATAAAGAATAACATCAATGAGAATTACAAGTAAAATATTTTTCCTAAATCTTGAGCCAGTTCCAATTGTAGTTTGATCTTGTGGACCTGAAAAGTCAGTAGGCAAGGTAGTCATAGAGAAACAAGAGTGTTTGCTATCATCAAAATCATTATCCATGTAATCAGATTTGCAACAAATCCCTCAGCCCCAAACACTCTTACTCTCACCCTTAAGAGAAAATTTGGAGAAGTCACTTTTGGAGTCAACTGAAAGTACTCTTACATAAGAAAGACTAGAAAAACTTTCTAGAAAACTGAATATTTTAAGTTGAACGTACTTGGATCGTACAACACGATCATTCTTTGTATGTTCAAATAGTTTGAAAAAATCCTTATACGATCCTGTTCGAACTTATTTTAAACTCTGTTAGTTATATGTACTTACTAACATCGTACAATATGAACATTTCAAAATTGAACAGGTTCATCCTATACAATTATGTATGGATCCATTTTGTACTATGGTCGTCATTTGTATGGACAAAACTTTTTATAGTAAGAACTTGTTAAATCAAATTATGCTTCGTATGGTACGAACATGGAAAAACCCATTTCATTATCTGGATGTTGACTAGATGAATTATATTTTATACAGAACGAATAGTTCAAAAAACTTATCTGTTCATATGGGATGAATTGGTATGTACCCATTTCATACTTTATACATCATTTGTACAAAATCCACTATGTTTAATACAATCAGTTCAAAAAATGGTGAGTTCATTTGGGATAAACTGGTACGTATCTATTTTGTACTCTGGACATCATTTGTATGATCCCTACATTGTATAATATGAACAATAGGAAAGAAAAATTCTAAGGCAAGTTTTGATTAACTTTGTTCTGGAGGAATGTTCATGTAAAATTATCTAGTACGATTAAAGAATTATATATTATGATTAGTTTTGAAAATATTTTAGCACACTCCCTAGTGTATGTGTGCAAGGTTACCTAAATACAATCACATTCTCCCAGACTCAAGAAAAATAGAAAAAGTTCTGACTTAAATACAAGAAACCCTAATCTAATCTATCTTGAAGTCATTGGTAGTCTAGAGTATGATTTACCTAAAATGTTAGTACACACAAACAACACAAAATAAAATTTTCTAATATATGTTAGGAGAAACAGAATTCAACACAAAAATACTTTGGTATCATAAAAAATTCACATGTTATAAAAACGTAGTTTTGAAAACTAAGTTGTAATAATCTCCTCCTTTTCAATGATGACAAACCTATTATTATTTGAGTTAACACTAAAACAATTTTTCTCTTGAAGTCCTCATCAATGAGTGATCGATTTAAAAACAAGGGATTCCATTTAAAATCTAAATTACAATAACAAAAAAATTCTATAACAAACATAAACAAAAACAACTAAGCACACACAATACACATATCACAAAAATGACAAAATCCTCCCCTTTTGTCAACAACAAAAAGGAATGTACATCTTGAAAAGATATGTTACTTTGAACAAATAAAAATAGATAATGAAGAAGAAGATTTTAAACTAATTATAAATACAACTTTAATGCCTTAATGCTAAAAGGACAAAAATCAATTTTTAAATCAAAGAATCACTAAGGTAAGAAAACTCAACAAGTTTCCTTTCCTGTTCAAGATTTATTAAATATAAATAAGTATTATAGAAATGATGAAATAAAAATTAATTATTTACTAATTCAATAGTGAAGATTATTGCTGATTATATGGATTTATATGAGAGATAGAATGATAAAGGAAAGAATAGTATATCTTTTTTAATTGGCAAAAGTATGCATCTTTTCAACAGTTTGTGGCACACTTTGTACATCTTTTCAGTTTGGCTAATTTTTTATCTCTTTTCACTTTGGCGTACAATGCGCATCTTTCAAGTTTGGCACACTTTATGCATCTTTTTATTTTTCTGGTCATTCCAATATCAAAAAATGTTAACACAAATTCCCATAACTAACAAAAATAAACACATTGAAGAAGAAATAAAATAAGAATAAGATATCTATTTTACAACAATTATAGCTAAGTAATTCGTGTCTCTAAGAACATAAAATTGACCTTCTAATTTACATCGAGTCAAACTTAATTAAAAATTTTAAGAGATTAAATTTTGTAATGAAATTAGTTTGTATAACAAAGTAATTCAAAACTCCATCCTAGGGATCAACTACAAATGATTTATCACTAAAAACATAAACATTTCAAGAAGAGTAATTTCAAGAAACATCAAAACATCATTCCATCATGCTATTCAATATACATATCACCAATACAACATGCTAGAAACTAAAACAATCACAACATAATGAAATACAAGAAATCACAAGAAAACTCTCAACAACAAGTATAAGAACTCAATAGCAAGTACAACATGAAAGAATAACTAGAATCCTAATGGGCCTTGGGTTCTAGTTTATTTCCGACCAATCAAAATCTTCCTTAGTTATTTTATCATGCTAATTAAAGACATAAGAGGTAATCCTTATGTGATCTTGGTTCATCTTCATGTTTGCAAGAAAAGTCTAGAAAGTTTCTTGATGGTGGGCATAGATCAAGGTGAGAATAAAAAAGAAAATTGGGTTGAGGAAAAGGTGGCATAACAGAGAAGTTTATGTCACTTTGAATGAGAAGTCGAGAAGGTGTAATTTTGGTTGCAACGTATTAACCAAATGATTTCCAATTTTTCTTAGAAAATAAGTTCTTGTCTTTAACAGAGTGAGATTACAAGCCCTTGGAAGTACGAGGATGTTTGCTACTATTGTCCATTCTTAATGCTTGGACTTAAGAGGTTTGTGATCGAATGAGATGTGACGGAAAACTCATCCACCACCTTTCAATTTAAAGAAAAATAACCTATCATATAGTACAAAATTTTGATTGAATAGTATACAAATTTTATCGTATATATTATTTTGAAATGATAAGGGATGAAAAATATTTTGCAAATATGTATAGAAACGACCAAAAGTAAAATAGCATTTTGTAACATGCCATTCCCGTGGTAGCATTTCCTACAGGCTATTTGACCAAATGATCGCACATATAAATAATTATTTTTCTAGAATGATCAGAATGATAAAGATTATTTTATGATGGTCAGGTTCATCCATATGAGAAACTGACAGCACGATCATACAAATGAAATAAAATTTTATACGTATAATCTATGATCAGTTAATAACTTTTTGGAAAATTGTCCCCAATCATATAGATGAAAGAACATATATCGTATAGATGATGATGAAATCAAACAACATTAAATGAAATAAAACTCAGTTTTTATGCACAACTCAAAAAAATACTATATAGATGCTACAGAACTCATACAATATAAAAAATTTCATACAGTACAAAGAGAACATTGAAAACATGACATGATAAATAGAAAATCTTTTCAAAAACTAATCACTCAAGATCCAATGAAATTTAACCACGAGAAATAAAACTATTTAGTCAATAATGATAAAAGAAAAACAAATACAAATAATGAAATAAACCAAACCCTTACAAATAAAGAAATAGTAACTAACATATAGAGAAAATAAATAAACACATCAATACATTACAAGTCAAATTTGTAAAAAACCAATTTTAAGCATTAATATAAATGACACCTAATTTTGTTCTTAAAGTACTAAATGTTTAAAAAGCCAATGATTTTGTGAAAATGTCTGCAAGTTGATTCTCAGTAACAACATGATGTAATTCAATTTCTCCTTTAACCACATGATCTCTAATTAAGTGATGTCTTATATCAATATGATTGGTTCATGAATATTGAATAGGATTCTTTACAGTGCAAATACACTTGTATTATCATAGAAAATAGGAATAGTGCCACTTAAAAATCATAAGTATATCAATTTTTATTTTAACCAAAGAACCTGTGCCACATAACCAATTAAGGCAATGTATTATGCTTCAACAGTAAAAAGGGTCTATTTTCTGCTAGAACTTGAAACAGAAAAGTTTCCTATAAATTGACAAGTTCCAGAAGTTCTTTTTTGATCAATCCTACATCTTGCGAAATTCAAATCAGAATATTCATTTATTTTAAAAGAAGAGATGTGCTTAGGATACAAAAACTTTAAGTTTTGAGTTCCTAAAAAATATCCCAGAATTCACTTAGCAGCAGTAAAATCTGATTCCTTATGATAGAAATGAAATCTAGAACACAAATAAACATTGAGTATGATATCTGGTATGCTTGCAATCAACTAAAGAAATGATCTAATTATTCTTCTAAATTTCTTTTAATCAATAGATTTTCCCTTAAAGCCCTTTTCTAATAGCACTGAAGAACTCAATGGTATACTCACTTGTTTAGCATTATCTATTTATATTTCTTGAGGATATCCTTATTATACTTTAACTTGAAAAGAATAGTTCTTTCCTCATTTACCTTTATGTTAAACCAAGAAAATAACTTAACTCTCCCATCAAATTTATTTCAAATTTACTACTCGTTATTTTTGAAAAAACAACTCAAAGATTTTTACTAGTAGATCCAAATAAGATATCATCAATATATATTTGAATAATGAATATGCCATCTCCTATCCTTTTTAAGAAGAGAGTGGTGTCCACACTTCCTTCAACAAATTATCTTTCTAATAGGAAAGTTATTAACCTCTCATACTAAAACCTTGGTGCCTATTTTAGTCCATATAATGCTTTCTCAATTTAAACACATAATTTAGGAATTTTAAATTTTAAAACATGGAGGTTGCTCAACATAAACATCATTTTGTATCTCCCCATTAAGGAAGGCACTCTTAAAATCCATTTGATATAATTTAAAACCATTAAAATAAGCCAAGGCTAGTAAAACACTTATTACTTCGAGTTTGACTACAAGGGCAGAAGTTTCTTCAATATATTTGATTATACCCGTTGGCTTTAAATTTTGCCTTATTTCTAATAACAACACCTGAATCATTTATTTTATTTTTGAATACCCACTTTTTTCCAATAACACTTTCATCCTTAGGCCTTTCAATTAATTCCCAAATTTCATTTCTAACAAATTAAATCAATTATTCCTGCATGGAAAAAATCTAAAATGATCCAAAAGGTTTGATTTATATTAGTGGGTTCAATCATTAATATAAAGGAAAAATGGATCACTTCTTTGATAAGTCCATGCCTAGTTCTAACACCCTCACTAGGTGGTATTGTCTCCCAGTGTCACAGTCTTGTGGTATTGTCTCCCAGTTTAATGTTTGATCCAAAAATTATTCTTGTTGCCAATCATACCTTTTTCTATTACTTTCCATGTGGTATTCTCCCAGTGTCACATTGCCTTCATTCCTGGGTTCTAGTGATATGAATTATATTGTCTCCAGTCATATTCTTTGAAAATCCACTATCCATGTACCAAATTCTATCACAATGTCTTATTAGAGAACATTTATATAAAATGATCAAACATTAAACTTGACAACCCAAACAAATTTGGATTTTCCATTTGAAAATAATATTCTAGATGCATGCTTGATATGATGTGATTTATGCATCTTTTGTCTCCATAGTAGAATTGTTTTACTATAAATTGTACAAGTGTGAGAGATATGATTAATCATTCCACACGAAAAATATTTAACTCAATGAAAAGGATTTATCAATCTACCCGAGTTATACTATCTTTCCTAGGTTTTGAAATTTTAAGCTTGTGGTGAGGATTAAAAAATTGTTTAAGTATTGAGGGCATCCTATTTTCCTCATAAGCTTTAAGTTTCTATTTAAGATTTGAGTTAGCACTTTCTAAAATAACATTGTCAACTCTTACCTCAAGTTGTCTTTTGATTGTTTCTTCTATTAACAACATACATTCATTTTAGAGATTAGTATAAGATGGTATTAATAATTAATGTTTCTTGTTCAAATCATCAAATTCATCCAATAATTTCATGTGGTTGATATCAATTGATATGTGATTATTTCTACAGACTTCATGCTATTTTTGTAAAATTGAATACTCAATGTTCAACTTAGCATGTAGCTTTTTAAGTTTCTTATATGTAGTATGGAATTTCTTAGAAACATCAAATAACTTATTATAAGATAAATCACATACTTCTTCTTGATCTGTTATATCAAGTTGTCAGCCATTAAGCACAAGTTTATGACTTCCTCCTCAACTTTTGTTTCTAAGGAATTTGATGATCAGTTCTCCCAAAAAGCTCTCTGCAGTCTCTTCTTAACCTTCCTTACCTTGGTTTTCTTATCAACCTTCTCCTTACTAGGATTAGCTTCAAAATTCAAGTAATTAGAATTAGTATGTCTAGGATTCTTACATGCATAGTAAATTACATCGTTAGAAGCTTTTGTATTTTTGTAAAACTTACCCTTATTCCACAATTGATCTCTCCATTGCTATCTTCTATGGAAACTTTTGAATTGCATCATCATGAGTGTAACATAATCTTCATCCTTAGGCAGTAACGGATCACCTTTTGATTCATCCACTTTTAACGACATATTTTTTGCCATTTACTTTTCACCTACATCAATCTATCTTCGTGTCCCTCTTTGCTCGTAAGTAATTAGTGATCCAAGAAGATTCTCAATAGAATAAATATTTAAGAATTTTGATTTAGTTATAATAGTTATATTTGCATCAAAAGTAGTAGGTAAATAATGAATTTTTTTTTTAACTTTTTAAGAATTTCTTAATTCGCTATCTAAAGCATGTAATGAGATAACTATTTGTGTGAAACAATTATACATGTCAGTGATTGATTCATTTAGCTTCATGTGTAAAAGTTTGTAGTTGTGTAATAGAATATTCAATCTAGATTATTTCACCTTATTAGTTCCTTCAAATGTTATGCAAAGCCTATCCCAAGTTTCTTTTCTAGTTTTACAGGTTGAAACACACATATAGACTTTAGATTTAAGTGCATAAAAAAAATATTTGATATTTAGCATTTGATTGAGCTAGTTCTTTTCCTCTACTTTCCAATATATAAATGGTGTTTCAGTAATAATTCCATCTACAAGTCTTGTTAGTCTAGTGTATCCTTCATGTACTAAAATCTACATGTGATAGTCAAGCAATATAAAAAAAGTAGACATGCAGGTTTTCTAAAAGTTGAAAGGAATGTTATCAAGCAGTGGTGGTCTAGTGATTGAAAATCCTTCAAGGTTGTTATGGTTTCAGAAAGTAGCCATAATCAATTTCAAGAAGTTAATTAAACCTTAATTTTTGAAATAGTCTCTAATACCACTTGAAAGTTCAAATAGTTTTTTAGACCTAGTAGATTTATCCCATGGCTAACCAAGAGGGGGAGGACTGAATTGGTTATTATAAATTTTCTTGGCAATTTAAAAAATAGATTTAAGTTTTTTTACAAAACGATAAATTTTTCAAAATAAAATTTCAACCACATAA
Source organism: Dendrobium catenatum (assembly GCF_001605985.2). Taxonomy (NCBI): domain Eukaryota; kingdom Viridiplantae; phylum Streptophyta; class Magnoliopsida; order Asparagales; family Orchidaceae; genus Dendrobium; species Dendrobium catenatum. Next base: position 2,362,160 of record NW_021319518.1, on the reverse strand, counting down.
GGTAAATGTATAGAGAAAAATGCAATAAAAATAAAGATTAAAGAATACAAAATTTTATAGTGGTTCGGTCCAACTAGACCAACGTCCACTCCCTGAAGACTCCTTTAGGCATTATACTATACCAAAGTTACTCTCCATTTATTCTCATAGCAAGGCAGAGAAGCTCTTACAATAACATATCTTCCACCAACCCCAATGAGGCAGAGTATCATCATCATTTCTCACCCTCCTGGTGAAAGCAGAGAACTGGCATCCTTTCTTACCCTCTTGGTGATGGCAGAGTACCGACATCCTTTCTCACCCTCATAGTGATGGCAGAGTACCAATGTCCTTTCTCACCCTCCTGCTGATTGTAGAGTATCTAATATTCTCCAAAGATCTTCTCTTAAGAGTCTTTAAAGAAGTAACATAGAGATTTGAAGAAGAAACAAAGAGATCCTGACATATGGCCAACCTTATGAACCCATAACAATTTGCACTTCTAAGATCCTTAACTCCCAAACACTCCCACACACTCTCTCATGAGAAAATTCATACAAGTCCCTTTGAGAGTCAATATAAAGTACTTTTATATATGAAAGACAAGAAAAACTATCCATAAAATGAAAATTTCCAGTTGAACGTACTTGGATTATAAAGTATGATCATTCTTCATATGTATGAATATTATGAAAAATTCTTGTATAATCCTATACAAACTGATTTTGTATTCTATTAGTCATATGTATGAACTGACATCATATATTATGAATAATTGAAAATTGAACAGGTTCATCTGATATGATTTCGTACTAATCTATTTCATACTCTTGTCATCATCTATATAAATCCAACTTAGTAAAGTATAAACTTGTTAAATCAATTCATGCTTCATATGGTACGAACATGGACAAACCCATTTTGTACTATGCACGTGATTTGTATGAAATGTATTTTGTATAGTACAAACAGTTCATAAAATTTACCATTTTGTATGGGACGAACTAGTACACACCCATTTAGTACTCCAGATGTCATTTGTATGAACTCCAATACAAACAATACGATCAGTTAAAAAAATTGTGAGTTTGTTTGGGATGAACTGGTATGAATTCATTTTGTACTATGGATGTCGTATATTTGAATCCAACTTTAAATATTACAAACAGTACAAAAGAAAATTTCTAAGCATGATTCGATTAACTTTACTCTGGAGAAACATTCAAGTCAAATAATCAATACAATTCGCGAATTGTATAGTATTATTAGTTTTTTTTAAAACATTAACTCACTCCCTCAATGAGTTTGTGTGTGCATGGTTACCTAATTACAATCAAACTCTCTTAAACTCAAGAAAAATAGAAAAAGTATAGACTTCAATTATATGAAACCCCAATCTAATTTGTCTTGAATTCTTCGACAATCTGAATTATGATTTCCCTGAAATGTTAATACACAAATACAACATAAACAAAAATTTTCCAATACATGTTAGGAGAAATAGAAATCAACACAATAATAATACTAAGGAATCATAAAATAATCACATGGTATAAAAGTGTAGTTTCAAAAACTAAGTTGTAATACATAAGCCCTTACAAACTCAATGTGGTCCACCAGAACATCATGTGCTAATCCCAATTACCTATGGACAAGCCTAACCATATGGAACTCCTCCATCAGGACAAAGCTCATGTTGACTGCATCCATCGTCGGGCTTCCAACTCCACCGCTCGCCTCAACCCTATTAGCAGTTCTATTCTTACAAGAGTTAGTAAGCATCGATCATTGTCTTGGTATGGAAAATTATATTGTCAACATATGCCTAAGCACCCCTAACAAATCCTTATCATTTCGGTTCAACACTCGTAGCAATGCCATTTAGCCCCAATGTGTCTTTCGTGTTAACTGATTTAACCAAAAAAAACCATTTTATGACCCAAACCAATTCTCTACCTTCCCCAACATCTCATGAAACTATAACTATTATACCATGATCAATTAATTTGGTTTTTCTTCTATCTCCACCTATCTATATTATGGAGAATATGGAGATGATTTTTACACTAATGACTCCCTCATTCAAGACACCTTGACTTTCTCCTCCTATACTATACAAAACTTCTACTATGGCTTTAGATATAACTAAAGCTAGATTTTTGGACAAGTAGATTAGTTATTAAGCTTTGGTCGGGAGGGTGCTATTTCAATTATTTTCCATACAGCTCAATTATATGATAAGATATTCTCATATTATTAACCTTTAGGGTCTAGCGCAATTGGATATCTTGAACTAGGTAGCTCTATCCCTAGTGTGAAGTATACACTTATGCTAACCAACCGAAACCTGCATCCTACTACTTCCTCAAGCTCATTGTCTTTTTTATTGGGGGTACAAGGCTCATGCTTTCAACTTGTATTCATAGGCCCTCGAACCCTATTAGACTCTGTTATAGTGATTAACCACCTACCACCCACTACCTATTATACCCTCTACAACATTTTTTGAAAAGAAATGCCAATTATCTAACATCGTCGCCACTGTCAAATATTGACACATGGTAGGATCTTCTTGACACTAAGAGGTGGTGGTGCTAGAGATTGTGTTGATATATGATGAATAAATGATGTCTAACTTAGATGTCACGACGATAGTTTACATGGCAAATAATTCTAAAGTGTGCTTATCCTTCGTTGAAAATAATGATCAAAGTGAGGTTGTCATCATTGATAATATGCAACAATGCAGGTCTAATATAGTCTACGATGTGGGGGAACTTGGGACTCATTATTATAGCTAGTGATGGATCGATCGAGTTGATTAAGTTAGACGCAATTTGTTAATGTAGCTAGATTGAATGGGTTTTTGATGTTGATTATAAAATTGGGCCGTGTAAGATAATAAATATAGTCATGAAAAATAGATTTTAGTTGTATCCAAATTTTATAAAATAATTAAATATCAATTGAATGAAAATTTATATGAGTTTATGAAAACCTTTAAGATGTACTTAATTTCTTTATAATTAAAGGGAATGATGACATGAATTGTTGGAGGGTAGAATTTTTCATTATTAGAGGTTTGCAAAATGGGTAGAATTGTTCATTATCTGAAGTCTTTGAATCTTTCCTTTATGTACTTAGATGTTTGAAAATATTTGAGAGTTTATATTAGGAAGGAGTTGCATCAATATGAATTAAAAGAAAATTTAGTTGGGCCTGAAAACATCAAGTATAGATATTTATTCAATTAACTATATTTCTAAAAAATATTTATAGAACACTAGAAGGTTTGCACAATGAAACATATTCAATGTATAGAGTTATAATCGATATTCTATTTGATATTTTAGGACATTTCAAATATGTATTTTTTGTTTTTATTCTTTCATTTTAGGCTTTAAAGTTGTATATTGCCCAAAGCTAACCCTAACATTTCTTAAAGCTAGATGATATGGCACTTTACTTGAAGTTGTGGCCAAAGTTTCTAACATATATATTAACTCAATAACATTTACAAATGATTCATAACTAATAAATCATGGTTGTAATTTATATTTAGATTAAATTAATCAACAATCTTGATAGAAAAAATTGTTTTATTTCATGTTGACATAATCATATAATCCATGCCTTATGTATAAAATTTCTAACTGATCATCATGGATCTTATACTTTTTTTACTTTATAGTAAACATCAAAACAAAATTTGAAACTAATATCTATTATGGAAAGTTCTTGGGAAATTCCCTTTAAGTTATTAAGTAAAATGTTTAAGATTATGTGGATAAAAATATTTAGCAATGTATATGTAGATCATCATTTATTAAGTGTGATATGTATATTGGAAATCAGAGCATTAGAATGTTCCAAAATCACATGCTGACATGCAAATCAAGTAAAGTTAGATATTTGAGGAGTTACAAAACCTGGGAGAGCAGTTACATTCATAGAAATCTATCAACATAAAAAAAGGAGAAAGACGGTTATTGTATATTATGTGTTTGTAAATTTTATGTTGAGTTTTTATTATGTAAGAACTAGATGTTTGTCATAGAAGTATTTGAACATTTGCTTTTAATTTAACGTGTAATTAAATCAGCTTTAATATTCTTGTGCAACCTTGATATGTGATTTTAGAAATGTTGAAATTAATTATTTTGATTGATTGTTATTGTAGAAAAGTTATGTTGTAAAATAAGTGAGGCAAGATTTTTTTTAGTTGTGCTATAGGCTTTTGATGGATTCTCGGTGAAAAAACCATAGAAAAGGACCATACATTGAGTTAGTCATCTATTTCTAGTGATCATTATCTACATGATTTACCTGCAAAATTCACAAAGCAGATGCCGCTAGAATTTCTGGCGGTAGGTTCCATCCAAAACTTTTTGGTGGGTCATAAAAAATTTGAACAAATATTACTAGCAAAATTATGATGGATAGCTATGTTGCCAATTCTAGACGAAAAATTAGCCATAATAACAAGAAGAATATTAGTAGGTAACTCAGCTCAAAATGCGACATTTTACTTGGAATAAGCAATCTCCCATATAGCTATTTTTTCTGGTGAATTTAGTTTTTTTTTTTGTGGTAAAGGGCCACCAAAAATAGGAATTTTTCCTATAGTGAAAATTTATTTATTTTGAATGAATCTACATATAAATTTCAACATATGAGACTATCATCATCTACTATAAGAAATTTTGACACTTTGACTACAAGGGAAAGAACCAACATCAAGAGACTACTTGACAACTCCAATCATGTAAATCAAAACAACAAAGGGATTAAGATAACCCTCCTCATTCTCCTTAGTATTCTAAGCATCAACATCAACCTTTTAATTACACCCGTTGAATACATTCATAGAAATATTTTCATCAAAATCCACAAAATCAACAACTCAGATGATTAAAGATGTTAAGAACTCGAGTAATAAAGGTTAATCTACATAATATATTTTTAATCATTTTGATTGACATTCATTAGAAAACTATTCATCTTAATGAAAAAATTGAACACAAGATTCCGCACAGATATCTGAGCATGCACTTCCATGACCAGTTTGACAATATCCACCATCAAGATGGAGGGAATCATAAAAGCTAGGAATGAAGTTAAAAGTGTTGTGTAAACTATTATGAGATAAGAACTTTTTTTATAATTTCTCTAGTTTTTGAACAAACATGAAAAGATACTTAAATTATATTTGATGTTAATGAATTTGAAGTAATATGCTACACATATTAAGATCCTCACATCATTTTAGATAGAATAGAGGTTTTTCAAACTTAAAATTTAATTATTTTAATTGAAGAATATAATTATGTGGACATAATAACCCTCCTTGTAAATCTTTATATGTCTTGAAAAGACATGTGGTAAGCTTCATTGTCATCGGTATAATATAGATAATTTTGAAGGACAATCAACATTAACTCTCATCAAGTGATCTCCATATTGAAGAAAATTATATCTCTTTTTCATTTAAAGTTTAAACTCTCTCTATTATGAGGTATATGAGAAATAATAGGAAATAAATCATTAGCTTTCTCCTATTACTTTCAAGAGCTCTAATGAACTAATCAAATCACTTTTGATGGCACAAATAATAACTAATCCTTGATTGGTTTACTCTAGGAAGTTGAGGAAATTCATAAGGTTTTTTTAAAAGATTAATCTATCATTCATGGCTCTTTGACCAATTAACCTCTTATTATCTTCAAACAGCATAAATGGAACCACCTAACCCAATTAATTATATAAAATGATAACATGCTAAAAATATCACACCAATAATTCATTTATGGGTATATATAATGTCAGTCATGAATGCATTTAAAACCCTAAACTTGTCCCACACATTAGATGGATTGTAAATCACTACACTCTATAATGTGACTTTCATAATATTCTCATTTAGTTCCATCCGCTACACGAAGTAATGTAGCCACCTTGTGGAAGATAGTAAACATGCTAATCTTATAGGAATTTATAGAGCAATTCATATTTTAATTAGTTGTGGTATCTTTTTCTTTTTTTTTTTGAAAAAATAAAGCTATCATTTTCAATTTTATTAGAAGTTCTTTTTGCCAAAGAAAATAAGTGTTACATGTTAACATTTAGGTATTATATATATATATATATATATATATATTTGTAGAGACACAATAAAATTTCTTAATTATAATTATTATTTTGTCTTATCTCTATTTTTAAAAGCCTATAAGATGGCCCATTATTATATATCCCCTAATAGGGCATTATGATAGGCAAAAATGTCTCTATTGAAAATCTCTAGAAAATGGACGCTTGGAGAGTATAAAGATTGGCAAAGGTTTTTTATCTTTTATTTTTAATTATAGAGTTGATCATCTAAGTTTATCAAAGATAAGAACATTATACTTTCAAGCATAGAAATTTAAAAATAAAAGTATCCCAAAAATTAAATTAATATAGGTTCGTGTTAAAGAAATAGGGTAAATAATACTATATTTTGAAAAGAAAACAATTTAAAAAAATAATATTAAGATTAATATAGAATCCCGAAAATGATAAAATGTGTATAGAATCCTGAAAATGATAAAATGTGTATTATATATAAGACAAATAGCTCCCCTCCGCAAGAATGCAAATGCAAAACTTGATTTTATGTGTTTTGTTACTTAAACATTTTTAAATTTTTGCACTAAAAAACAAGTTCTATAATTTGCTTTTTTATTTCTGTTTAAACGTTTAATACCAATACTTGCTAAACATTCCTTAGGTTTTTTTTACTATGTTCTGGATCAATAAAGTTTGGTGCCTTAAAATTTTTCTTAAGGTATTATTTTTGGACAATTGTCACATTTTATTTTACTATAATTTTACTACTTTAGAGAGTGTCTTCATAGATGGTTTGGCCATATAAACTATCAGCCTTCTGATGACCTGGGTAGATAATAGATTTATTAGATTTAGCCTATGTTAAAAAGGTAGAGGTAGACCTAAAATGACTTGATTATAAAGTATTATAAATTACATTTTTTATTAGATTTAAATGATACTATTAATCTTAACATAATGCAATGAAGAAAAAGTATTCATGTAGCTTACCACATCGATCGTTGCTCCTGTTTCCCAAGCAATTTCGAGGCAATTTAGGGTTCCTATTCGGATCTCTTCTTTCTTCGCTTCTCCGGCTTCCTGGTTCGGATTTCTGCTTCTTCTTCTTGATTTTTGGCTTGGCTTTTGTTCCGTTGTGCCTTTCATTTGAGTTTTTCTTGTGGTTTTCCTTTGGGAGATGATGTCGTCATCTTTCCCCCTGAATGCTTGTTCTTGTTCTTTTTTAAGGATGTGGTTTTAGGATTTTCCTCAACTACACCTAAGCTTCATTTTGTGCCCTCATCTTTTAAAGGATGTTTGGTGCTTTTGTTTGATGACACTGTTGGGTCACAACTAGCTGCTACGTTTGCCCTAACCCTTATTGGTAAATTTTTGCTGTGTGGCCCGAATCTGGATGTGATTTCAAAATTTTTAATGAGCTTGAAATTGACAGGAGCTTTTCATGTCGGTTTGTTGGATCTGAAACATATTTTGATTCAATTGATGAATGATCTTGATTACAGTCGTATGTTTGCTTGGAGGTCTTACTATATACAAGGGTGTCAAATGTGTATACTCAAGTGGACAGCTAACTTTGATGTTAGGAAAGAATCACCCATAGCTCCATTTTGGCTTTAATTTCCTAATTTGAATTCAACTCGCAAATTATTTTTGGCATTTCTTTAATCCTTGGAAGACCCTTACAAACTGATCAGGCAACTGCTTCTATAACTCGTTCCATCCATAGCTAAGGTTCTTGTGGAACTTGATGTTTCGAAAGAAGCACCCGGGTGAGGAGTGATTAAGTTCTGAGCTTAATGTGTATTTTCAAAAAGTGGAGTTTGAGAAATTACAAATTTTTTGTTTGTATTGTAAAATGCATGGACATGGTTTTAAAGAATATTTTAGTCTACATCCCCATCTTTGAAAATAAAAATCTATTTCCAAACAATCTCAACCTGAAGATGGTAATGAAATTTTTGCAATCTTTAGAGATGGAAGGAAGTAATGCTAAGTCTGATGATGATCCATTGAATGTGGTTGATTTTTTTGGAAATACTTAGAGCTACCCGCCCCCTCCATCGGATATGGCCTTTTTGGAGAATCCTCCTACCGGTCAACCTGAACATACTACTACATTTCTCCCGTCAAATAGTGGTGTTGATATTGTGGTTAATCTTGGGTTTAATGATTCTTATTCTCTAAATAACACTACTTCTTCTTTACCAATTTTAAATTCTAGTTTGAATACTAATAGATACGTTAATTTTGATGAAGTTAGCTGCTCTGTTTTCAATCAGGAAAACCTTGTTGTTAATGGTCGTGAAGAAGTTTTGAAGGAAGGTGAGCTTCCACAATTGGGTAAGGGCAAGGATATTAACTGTAACTCACCTTCTTCTTCTAATTTTTATTCTGATGCTTTTACTGATTATGAGGATTTACAAATTTCTTCGAAATGAATTGCTAAATATGGCAATGATTTATGCTTTGTGAAAGCTCAAGGTAAACGTGGAAGGAAAGTAAAAACCTTGAATTACAATCGTGTAGAAATACCCCTTCACAATCTACTTGTTAAGTTTTGTTTTTATGTTTAAATCCATTATTTGGAATGTTATGGGGTATTAGGTGTGCTTCATCTCATTTGCGGGTTAAGAATCTTTGTTGTATTCATGATATTTCTAATTTAGTTTTACTTAAACCACTTGTTAATGTCTCTAATTTATTAACTACTGCTAAATTTCTTGGTTTTAATAATGCTACGACTAATTGTGCTAATAAGAATTGGGTTTTTTGGAAAGATCATGTTAAAATTGATGTTTTTGGTAATTTCATTCAAGTTTTGCATTGTAATATTAAAGTTTCTAATGTTTAGTGTTGTGCTTCTTTCCTTTATGTGGCTTCCTCTCGTGGTATTAGAAAAATTCCTTAGAAGTAATTAACTGATTTTCATAGCATGTGCTGTAGCATGAGGTTGGTTGGATGTGATTTTAACACCATCTCTAATCCCTCTAAGCGATCTGGGGGTTATACTTCCAATTTTCATTCTATGGATAATTTTAATAATATTATTATGGATTGCAATCTTATTGAAATTTGTTTTTCTGGTAACCCGTTCACTTGGAATAGAGGTTGATTATGGCAAAGGTTGGATCTCATTTTATTTAATGATCAATGGATTAATTCTCTTAGTACCTTTTCTATTGAGCATCTTAGTCATACTCTTTCTGATCACTTCCCTTTACTGCTAGCTCTTAATATTAGACAGGTTAATGCTTTTTCCTCGATTCTATTTTCATAATATGTGGCTTCAACATGATTCCTTTTTTTAGTGTTGTTCAAGGAAATTAGAAAGGTGATTTGCATCCTGATAATTCTATTATGGGTATGAATAGGCTTTGGTTTAAATTGGAAAGACTCAAGCAGCTTTTAAATTTGTGGAACCATAATATTTTTAAAAATAATTTTACTAATATTTTATGTGCTGAAGAGATGGTCAATTCTATTGAAATGGATTGTCAAAGCTCTCTTTCTAATGCCAATTTTGTTTCCCTTAGAGAGGCTAAGGCTAATCTGTTTAAACTTCATGCCCAAGAAGAACTTATTGGAAACAAAAGGCTGTTGCTAAGCATATTTAAGAAGGGATAGTAATTCCAAATACTTTCAAGCCTTGGTTAATAGGAAACATGCTTTGAACTTGATTCATAAAATTACTCGTGATGATGGTATTATGATTGAGGAGGATGAAGAAATTGCCATTTCGGCGGTTAACCATTTTCAAAATAGGCTCAATAAGGTGGTCAATACTGGTAACATCACTAACCCTAATATTATCCCCTCTCTCATTTCTGTTGAGGATAATGAGCGCCTTATTGGGATTCCTACCATTGAATAAGTAATAAATATTGTTTTTGATATGAATATTAATTCCGTGGCTGGCCCTGATTGTTTTACCACTAAATTTTTTCAAAATTCATGGAATATTATTAAAGATGATCATGTTTTAGTTGTGGCTTTAGATTTTTTTGCTAGTAATTCTATGCCCAAATTTTTTTCTTCCACTTCTATTGTGCTTATTCCTAAGATGAATAATGCTAGTAATTGGAATAACTTTAGACGTATTAGCTTGTGTACTTTTTTTAATAAATTGCTTTCCAAAATTATTATGTCCCATTTGACTAATGTTCTTCCTAAGATTATTTCTTTGTTTCAAATGGGTTTTGTTAAAGGGCGCTCCATTTCTGACAATATTTTGCTGGCTCAAGAATTTTGTCATGATTTGGACGTCAAGGTTACAGGTGGTAATTCTATTATCAAGTTGGTTATTTCTAAAGCTTATGATAATATTAGTTGGCAATTCATCTATAAGATATTGCATTTATTTTGCTTTAATTAATCTTTTATTGATCTCATTAGAAATTGCATTGAAGGTTTTTTTTCTCTTTGGTTATTAATGGTAAGATCCGTGGTTTCCTTAAATCATCACATGGTTTAAGGCAAGGTGATCCTATGTCCCCTGCTCTATTTATTATTTATATTGATTATCATTCTAGATGCAATGCTATAATGTTTGAAAATCAACCCAATTTGTTTTTTCGCACTAGGGGTGGCTTTCCTATATCTCATCCATGATTTGCCGATGAATTTATCATTTTTATGATTGCTTCTCATAATAATATTATGAAAGTGATGGAGTTTTTCACTATTTCCATTCTGTTAGTGTTTATCTTTAGACAATCATAAATGCCCTTTCCTGGTTCCTAATAATATGAAGGCTGATCATATCTCGGCTATTAAAAATCAAATTGGTTTCATTCATGGTCATTTACCTATTAAATATCTTGGAATACCGTTATATTAAGGTACAAAGAGATCATTTTTATTTGATGAATTAATTACTTCTATTCATAATAAATTGCAATCTTGGGATTCTAGCTGTTTGAGCTTTTAGGGTAGACTTACGCTTATTAGAAGTGTGCTCTCTTCATTCCCTGTCTACTCTTTTCAAAACATTCATCCAACTAATCTGGTGTGTAAAATAATTGACATTATCCTTAACAAGTTTTTTTTTGAAAATGAGTTGGTAGTTAAAATAAGATTTTTTGGGCTTCTTGGGACAAATGTTGTGGGGTGCGTGAAGAAGGTGGTCTTGGTTGTAAAAGTACGATTGGTTTGGCCTTTGCTTTCTCTTACAAGCTTTGCTTTACATTCCATTCTAATCTATCTTTGTAGGCTAAATTTATGCCTTCTAAGTATTATATGGGGAAGCATCCCTCTATGTGTGCTTTAAAAATCGGTGATTCCAAAGTTTGGAAGAGAATGTGTAAGGTCAAGTGGGAAGTGGAGCCTCGTCTTTCTTGGGGTCTTGGAGGTGGTAGCATCTTCTTTTGGCAAGATCAATGGTTAAATTCTTGCTCTATTGACATTCTTATTAATTCTACTTCTAATTCTGCGGTTAAGGTTAGTAATTTTATTAATGATAACTGTTGGGATTATGAGCTTATGTTCTCCCTGAATGTATTATTCAGAAGATTATTATTCTGGGAGCACTGTGTTCTTTGTTTTGGACTCTTAGGTGTTTGTGTTTTGTTGGTCCACATGAGATGGGTGTGCATTCTAGGCCTGTGTTATCTGGTGAGATTGGCTTCTCGGCTGGGTAATGTTATCTAGTTTTCTCTACTCTGTTGGAGTTAGGAAAGTTGGTATTTACATGTTTTACATTCTTGCAACTTGTATAGTTTTGATGATTCCAAATATTATTATTTTATGTGTTGTTATCTCCTAACAGTTTTTGGAAGATTTGTTTTTGCTCTTGTGTGTACTAATATTTCAGGAAAATCGAACCTCAGACTACGAAGACTCAAATCAAATTCAACATGAAATACTTTGTAAATTTGAAGCTTGTACTTTTTATTTAAATTAAATTTGAGAGGGAGTGATTGTAATTGAGTGAATAAATTCACACACACTAAAGGAGATCTTAAAAAGTTTTGTGCTGATCGTACGGGACAAACATTGTTCGTACGGGACGGTCAGATCAGTTATCTCCTTGTAAGAGTAATGGAACAGACATGAACTGAACTGGAAAATTTTTTCTAAGTCCTGATCATCCAGGATGAAACATTTTAATCTTAGGACGAATTGCTCTCTATAAAAATTTCGTCCAGACGAAGTCCAATTCATCCCAGGATGATGGGAACCAACTATGGTAGTTTCTGGCAACGTTCTGTAATTTTCGGAACCGACCTTTTATATAACTGTTTGTATTGGATGAAATTTTTCATCCAAGGATGAACCTATTTCGTCCTAGGATGAAACTAGTTCATACTGATGCACAAATGGTTCGTACGGGACAATTTTTTACACAGTTTGTCTGTACTAACTCAGGTTCGTACGGGACGGTCCACTGCGCAGAAAAACTTGAAATTAGTAGTTTTTTGGAATGTTTTTCATTTCCTTTCTATATAAGGAGTCCTAGAAACTATTACAAGTTCCTTTTGAGTTGTTTTCTCTTGAGAGGGATCATTGAGTGTGAGTGTTTGGGAGAGATTGTAAGAGTGAAGAGTGAGAGATCAAGTGAGGGGTTTGTGAGGGATTCACAAGGTTACTTGAAGAAGAAGATCTCCATGTTTCTGCCCATCTCCTCTGAAGGCTCTCAAGTGAAGTTCAACAACATCGATCCGGTTCTCTTCCGACACTTGGAGAGTGTAAAAGGACAATAAAGTGTATCTTTGACAGTCATTGTGTCTTCGTTCTTTTGGAGAAAACTAGAATAGAGAACTTGAAAGGGAGAGAGAAAAGGGTGGAGTTTGAGAGGGAGAAGATACATGAAGGTGATTTCAAGGGAGTGTGGAGGGGATATTCACATGGTTGCTCCGGCAAACTTGAACCTCAGTACCATCGGATTCTAGGGTCTTCTTGAGGGAAGTTTTGGCTAGAATAAGATCTCTTTGGTGTCAAAGAACCTGGCTACTCCGCCGCACCGGGGAAGGTGAAAGTGATTTTGTACAGGCTACTCCGCCTTACTGTGGGGGAAAAAGGAGAGTCACTTTGTGGTATTAGTGCAATACTCGGAGGGTGCCTCCGGGGAGTGGACGTAGGTCAAGGTTTGACCGAACCACTATAAATCTGGTGTGTTCTTTCTTATTTTTCTTACGCATTTAATTTCATTGCAAGTTGTTTACTCTGGTTGAAAGTTTATTTTTTAAACTTTAAATTTAACTTGCATTAATAATTAAAAAAGTTTTCTAAAAATCCAAGAGTATAAGTATAATTTTTAAATCTTCAATTCACCCCCCTCTTGGTTAGCCTTGGGACATTCACTTAGGCTTAACATCCTAATTCATATTGAACAAGCTTCAACGCAGGTTTCCCAAAAAAGCATCCTCCTAAGGTTAATTTCATCCCAAGTGAGCCCAAGAACCCTCTTCATTATGGAACTAATGCTCATGCTAAAATTGAATAGAAGATATTAATGTTTAATGAGGTGAAAGCCAGAATGATTGAATGGTTAGGAATTGAGAACTAACCTACAAGGTAGGTATAACACCCCTGGTAAAGATCTATTGGTTTTGTTGTCTCAAATGAATGTTCTTTAGGGATGTTAATCCCTTAAGAACTAGCCCGAGGCTAACCGAGAGGGGTAGAGGGGGTTGAATTGGTATTTTAAAAATTTTCTTAAGCAAAACACAAATAAAAATCAAACCAATATCTTCATAAAAAAATTAATTTGTAGAAAAAGAAAGGCGGAATGTAGTAAGAAAAGAATACAGAGAATTTATAGTGGTTCGGTAAACTCGACCTACGTTCACTCCCCGGAGGCG
>NW_021319518.1:2341849-2346480 GCF_001605985.2 Dendrobium catenatum | reverse complement strand
TTTTAATAAAGATAAAGACAAATGTTCTTCTTTTAGGCATATTTGTATATAGGTCTTGGTGATTCGATCTATTTTTGTATGAGCTGGCAAACGAGCTGATGAATCAGATCACGACTTATTCAAACTTGACTTATTAACTCATCAAATTTGACTCATGAGCCATTAATTTAATGCAGCTCGAGTCGACTCAGGGATAAGCTTGACCAAATTACACCCCTATGAACCACCCTGCCAATGCAAAGAGCCCAACATAACAAATATGCATTGGCTTGACTTAAAATTTATCGACTTCGATCAATTAGAATTTACGCAAGTGTCACACAAGTATCAATAAAAATTTTCTTAAGCATTGGCGGGGCTTTACTAGCGGTTAAAACTAGGGTAAATTGCATTGTTTAAAACCAGTACAAATTCTAGCGGTTAAAATCGATTCAAAATAAGGATTTTGATAGTGGTTTTAAAAAAACTCTTAACATCTGCGGCGAAAAATCTTATTTTTTATAGTGTATGCAGATATCTACATAAAGTTCAAATAATTAGATTTTTTTAGGAAGTATAGCATCACAAAAAGGAAAAAAAAGGCACTTTCTTATAATTTCTGCTTCATATTAAAATTCAGAAGATCTGAAGCATAATCTGCTCCCATACAGAAAGAAAACAAATACACTTCCATATAGTTTATTCAAGAAATTCAGATACATAAATCAATATATATATATATATATATCACTAATATAATTAATAATTAAAATTTATTATCACGAAAACATTAATAATTTTATATTTTTCCAACAAAAATATAATTTAAATTTTGATAATTAATATGAATTCTTATATTTAGATTTTTATTCACATACAATTAATACATGTGCAATAAAACAAAGTATCTTAAATCTCATCTACAATTGGTTTATTTTTTTATTTTTTATATATTTTAGGTTACTATATTGCATCAGAATTCTTTCCATCTTTATGACATACTATATTTTTTTTGAATTGCATTAAGTGCCTTAACAATTTCTATTTATAATTATCCCTTTCCAACATAAAAAGGCACTTTTTTTTAGTAAAATTTCGATTCACAAGATTGAGTAGGGAAAGGGACCCATACAACATCTACAAAAAAGAAAGAAGAAATGTACCAGAAATAATGTTGGGATTTTAAGTCGACAAATTTGGAATACAAAAAAAAAACCCACACAGCACTAAGAAATTCACTAAGAAATTTGTTTGAATTTGTACATATTTCTTTCTTTCTTGCTCTCTACTTGAGATGTCACAGCGGTAGCCTAGGCGGGATGGTGCCACTATAATAGTAGCAGCAGGGGCAAGATGGTGGCAGCCTGGCTGTGGCAATACTACAATGTAGTGATAAGAGAGTAATGCGAGTGACATGGTGATATAGTGAGTGAGACACAACGATACACTGACAGAGTGATGAGATAGGTGACTTGGGATTATAAACTGGTCAATCTCTTTGTTTCAAGTTTAAAAAAAAATAAATTAAAAAAAAGGTTTGTTTCAAGTTTTCATGAAAACCTGAACCTAACCAAATTTTACATATGGTTTGGAGTTACGAACCCAAATCTAAATCATATAACAAGAGTTAACCCATACAAAAAAAAAATTTGGGTATGGTTTGGGTCGGGTTTCGGGTTGTATTACATTTTGATACCCCTGAAAGTGCAGCCCCACTTGCAACAGTACTGTACCAGGTTTAGTGTGCCTCGAGACTCCAATTTATCTCTATAGTATGACTAACATTGTATGGCATCAAAATCTAGAGAACTGCAATGCTCCTCTCTCTGTCCATCTCAAACTTGTCAATCTAGCATTGCAGTGCTATACAGGAATGGAGAAACATTTGGTACAAAATATTATAACCCAAGCACATAGAGAACCCGTGCAACCCCCCAACAAGCTCAACTAACATAATTGAGGTCCCATATAGTAATACAACTTGATTTATCATCACAATCAAATCCTAAACATAGATAAAAATTTATTCAATCTGTTAGTAACATTTTTTATTTTTAAAAATAAATTAGCCATCTTGTAAAAATCTAACTATTCTATATAAAATCCTCTAGTTAATTGATAATTATGCTATGGCCTAAGATAAATTTTCACTCAGAATACTATCAAAAAAATTTTGTGTTCCTTTTTTTTCTTAAAAAAAATAACAAGTTAGGTCAAGGGAAAGCTGGAAGCATATTCTAACTTTTCAACACTCATTATTAGTTGTTATGTTTTTACTTGAGAAAATATAGGGCCAAAAATGACGGCCGACACCTTTCAAACAATTTGGATCTATAGGCATGAAAAAAAATTATAACTTCATATATAATATAAGCTTGAGAAAAAATCAGCATGGTAATATAAGAACAAGCCCAAGCAATAGACATTTGTTTCCTTCTTCATAGGCAAAAACTGTTATTGATCAATTCTCCAACCACCTAATCTTCCCTTAAAACATTACTTATCTTCTAAATAAAATATCTAATAACCCAAATATGTGTAATAATCCATCGCCTATAAAACCCCACCTCCACTTGGTTTACTCGTCCAAGTTATCCTAAGTAGAGCTTCAAAGTTCTATTCTCATGGAGACTTCTTCTTCTTTACTCTCATATTTTATTCTTCTCAATATGTTCTTCATATGTATTCTAATAGAGAAGAGATTTTTAGTATCAGCACGAGAGCTTGTTGGAGAACACCATGTCATTGATATTAAGTCACTGTTGCCGAGCAGCTCCTGCAGCTTTTCGAATAAAAGTTTGTGAGCGATTTCAATAATTTTTTAATACCCTAGTAGAGACTATTTTTTTATTTTAATTCATGTAAAAATTAAGCTCATTTGTTATTTATCACAAGCATAAGCTCATTTAATAGACATCACAAGCTCAAATATGATGCAATAGAAACAAATAACTCAAAACTTTCATTAATTAGTTTTTCAAATTGTGACAGGCACGAGTCCTTCCAAGCTCAATGTGGTCCACCAGCATGGCCCGTGCTCATCCTTGAAACACCAATACAAGCCTTCATATGTCGATCTCTTCCGTCAGGATCAAGCCCGTGTTGAATACATCCAACGCCAGGCTGCCAACACCACCGTTCGCCTAAACCTTGTTGGAGGCTCCCTTTCTGCAGAACTTCCGACAAACATTGATTATTCTCTTGGTGTTTTCAACTATATCGTCAATATTGGCCTAGGCACCCCTACCAAGTTCTTCACACTTATGATCGACACTGGTAGTGATCTCACTTGGACCCAATGTATCCCCTGCATTAACTGTTATAACCAAAAAGACCCATTTTATGACCCGACCCAATCCTCCACCTTCACCACCATCAAATGCTTCTCTAACTATTGTACCCAGCTCCCTCGATTTGGCTGCACACCTACCTTGACCTGTATCTACGAGCAAAAATATGTTAGTCGTGCAATTACTAAAGGTTCCCTCATTAAAGACACCTTAAAATTCTCCGATGATAATATTCAAAACATCCCCTTTGGTTGTGGACATAACAACACTGGATATTTTGGACATGTAGATGGGTTATTAGGCCTTGGCCGAGGTGCCCTTTCAATTATTTCCCTAACTGCTCAATTGTATAATAATATATTCTCATATTGTTTACCATCAGGGCCCAATAATGTTGGATATCTCGAACTAGGTAGCCCAGCTCTTGGTGTGAAGTATACACCGATGCTAACCAACCCAAAAATGCCCTCCTTCTACTTCATCAATCTCACTGCCATTTCTGTTGGGGGAGAAAGGCTCGCCATTTCACCTACTATATTTAGCGGCCCTGGAACTTTGTTAGACTCTGGCACACCATTTACCCACTTACCACCAACTGCCTACTCTGCCCTACGCAGCGTTTTCCGAGAAAAAATGATCAATTACCCAATGGCACCACCACTATCTCAACTTGACACATGCTATGACTTCACTAACTTCGAGCAAGTGGTGTTACCAGAGATTTTGATGATCTATGATGGCGAAGTGACAGCTAACTTAGATTTCTCAGGGATACTTTTGGTGGCCAAAAAGTCTCAAGCATGCTTATCATTCATTGCAAATAAGGATGATAGTAATCTTGTGGTTATTGGTAATATGCAACAACGCAGGTTCAATGTAGTCTATGATGTAGGGAACTTACAAATTGGCTTTGGGCCTAATGGTTGTAGCTAGTAATGGATCGATCGAGTTGATTGAGTTAAATGCAATTTATTTATGCAGCTAGAATGAATGGGTTTCATCATATTAGCTATAAAATCAGGGCGTGCGGGATATAAATGTGGTCTTGAAAAAAGTTTGATTGTATCAAAATTTTATGAAATAATTAAATAGCAAATAAAGGCAACTTTATCTATATGTTTACTTTATTTTACAAATTTATAGTGATAGATTTGTTATATGTTGAAATGATCAATTCTTATGTATTAATCATTTCTTATAGAGTAATGTGTCATTTGGATAAAATGATTTGTTTATTGAGATACTTTCATTTCTTAATTTTCCCTGATCATTGTTACTTGACAACTGTGGAACTACCGAACAATCTTTCGACTCATTCCTCTATTAATTGTGTAAGCACACACCTATAAAGTAATAAAAGGA
>NW_021319518.1:2333859-2341751 GCF_001605985.2 Dendrobium catenatum | reverse complement strand
TGAAATATTTTTCACACATTTCTTTTTATAAAAGTTAAAAATATATATATATATTATTTATAACTAATATAATTAATAATTAAAATTTCTTATCGAGATAAAATTAATAATTTTTTATTTTATCAACAAAATATTATTTAAATTTTTTTTAATATGAATTCTTATATTTAGATTTTTATTCACATACAATTAATACATGTGCAATAAAACAAAGTATCTTAAATCTCATCTACAATCGATTTATTATTATTTTTTTTGAAATATTTTAAGTTATAATATTGCATTAGATTTCTATCTATATGGCATACTATATTTTTGTGAATTGCATTAAGTTCCTTAATAATTTCTATTTACAATTATCCCTTTCCCACGTAAATAGGCACTTTTTTAAGTAAAATTTCCATTCACAAGATTGAGTAGGGAAAATGACCCATATAATAACTACCAACAAGAAAGAGGAAATCCAATAGAAAAAATGTTAGGATTTTAAGTCGACAAATTTGGAAGAAAAAAAAACCCCAGAGCCACACAACACTAAGAAATTCACTATGAAAATTGGTTGAATTTGTACATATTTCTTTCTTTCTCACTCTCTACTTGAGATGTCGCAGCGACAACCTAGACGGGATGGTGCCACTATGATAGTAGCAGCGGGGGCAACATGGTGGCAGCCTGGTAGTGGCAACACTACGATGTAGTGATAAGAGATTGATGCTAGTGACACGATGATAAAGTGAGTGAGACATGACAATGCAGTGACAGAGTGATGAGATAACTTACTTGGGTTTATAAACTGGTAAATCTAGGTTAATTTCAAGTTAAAAAAAAGGTTTGATTCAAGTTTTCTAGAAAACCCGAACCTAATCCAATTTTATTTATGGTTTAGAGTTACAAACCCAAATCTAAATCATATAACAAATGAGTTAACCCAAACTAAAAATTTTTTGGGTCGGGTATTGGTCGGGTTCAGCTTGTATTACATTTTGATACCCCTGAAATTCCAGCCCCACTTGCAACAGTAGTGTACTAGGTTTAGTTTGCCTCGGGACTCCAATTTATGTCTCTAGTACGACTAATATTGTATTAGCATCGAAATCTAGAGAACTGCAATGCTCGTCTCTCTGTCCATCTCAAACTTTACTATCCAGCACCGTAGTGCTATACAGGAATGGAGAAACATTTGGTACAAAAAAATATTACCTAAGCACATAGAGAACCCGTGCAACCCCCCAACAAGCTCAACTAACATAATTTAGGTCACATATAGTAATACAACTTGATTTATCATAACAATCAAATCCTAAACGTAGATAAAAATTTATTCTATTTGTTAGTAACATTTTTTTTTTAAAAATAAATTAGCCATTTTGTAAAAATCTAACTATTCTATATAAAACCCTATAGTTAATTGATAATTTTTCTATGGCCTAAGATAAATTCTCACTCAAAATACTATAAAAAAAATTTTGTGTTCCTTTTTTTTTTCTTAAAAAAAATAACAATTTAGGTCAGGAAAGCTGGGAAGCATATTCTAAGTTTTCAACCTCATTATTAGTTGTTATGTTTTTACTTGAGCAATACAGGGCCAAAAATGATGGACGACACCTTTCATGAAATTTTGATTGATAGGAATGCAAAAAATTTATAACTTCATATATAATATAAACTTGAGAAAAAATCAGCATGGTGATATAAGAGATTGGATTCTTCATAGGCCAAAACTATTATTGATCAATTCTCTAACCACCTAATCTTCCCTTAAAACATTACTTATCTTCTAAATTAAATATCTAATAACCCTAATATGTGTAATAAACCACTGCCTATAAAACCCCACCTCCACTTGGTTTACTCCTCCAAGTTATCCTAGGTAGAGCTTCAAAGTTCTGTTCTCATGGAGACTTCTTCTCCTCTACTCTCATATTTTATTCTTCTCAATATGTTCTTCTTTTTGCTTCTAATAGAGAAGAAATTTCTAGTATCAGCATGAGAGCTTGTTGGAGGACACCATGTCATTGATATTAAGTCACTATTGCCGAGCAGCTCTTGCACCTTTCTGAATAAAAGTTTGCGAGCGATTTCAATAATTTTTTAATACATTATTGCATACTATTTTTTTTATAAAATAATTAAAATAACTATAATTCATGTAAAAATTAAGCTCATTTGATATTTATCACAAGAATAAGCTCTTTTGATAGACATCACAAGCTTAAACGTAATGGAAAAAAAAATAACTCAAAACTTCCATTAATTAGTTTTTCAAATTGTGATAGGCACGATCCCTTCCAAGCTCAACGTGGTCCTCCAGCATGGCCCGTGCTCATCCTTGAAACACCAATACAAGCTATCATATGTCGATCTCTTCCGTCAGGACCATGCCCGTGTTGAATACATCCAACGGCAGACTGCCAACGCCAACGTTCGCCTAAACCTTGTTGGAAGCTCCCTTTCTTCAAGACTTCCGACAAACATCGATTATTCTCTTGGTGTCTTCAACTATTTCGTCAACATTGTCCTAGGCACCCCTACCAAGTTCTTCAAACTTATGTTTGACATTGGTAGTGATCTCACTTGGACCCAATGTGTCCCCTGCATTAACTTTTATAACCAAAAAGACCCATTTTATGACCCGACCCAATCCTCGACTTTCACCACCATCGAATGCATCTCTAACTATTGTACCCAACTCCCTCGATTTGGTTTCTCACCTACCTTCACCTGTCTCTACGAACAAAAATATGTTAGTCGTGTTATTACTAAAGGTTCCCTCATTTAAGACACCATTTACCCACTTACCACCAACTTCCTAGTCCTCCATATGTAACATTTTCTGAGAAAAAATAATCAATTACACAATGGTACCACCACTATTTAATCTTGAAAAATGCTATGACATCACTAACTTAGAGCATGTGGTGTTACTATAGATTTTGATGATCTATGATGGCGAAGCGACAGCTAACTTAGATTTCTTAGGGATACTTTTGGTGGCCAAAAAATCTCAAGCATGCTTATCATTTATTGAAAATAAGGATGATAGTAAACTTGTGGTTATTGGTAATATGCAGCAACGCGGGTTCAATGTAGTCTATGATGTGGGGAACTTACAAATTGGCTTTGGGACTAATGATTGTAGCTAGTAACGGTTCAATCGAGTTGATTGAGTTAAATGCAATTTATTTTTGTAGCCATAATTAATAGGTTTCATCATATTGGCTATAAAATCAGGGCGTGCGAGATAGTAAATGTGGTCAAGAAAAAAGTTTGATTGTATCAAAATTTTATGAAATAATTTAATAGCAGTAAAGGCAACTTTATATGAGTTCATGAAAACCATTAAGATGTGCTTAATTTCTTTATAACTAAGGGAAAATAATGACATTTTTTATTGGAGGATAGAATTTTGATTATCAGAGTTAAAATCTCATCATTCTTTTCAAAAGAGCTTATACTTAAAAATAATGAAGATTGCTTATACAGTGTTAGACTATTCCAAACTAAAATCATCACATATTTTTCTTCAACTTGATCATTTTGGTTCTCATTTATGCTTCTTTTTTTTCCTATTCACTAAATGGAGGCATTTAAGGCTTCTGAGTTTGGCCAACCCATTGGGCCACCCAACTTAAGACATTAAAGCTTTAATGCGACCAATCCCATGTTCCTTAAATATGGGGACATTTAGCTAATTAAGGCAAACCCAGATACTGATCACATACATAACCATAGAACTCATCATCTCTAGTTGATATTTCAAAGAGAAACTCTATATCTCCAACAAGCTCTCTATGATATTGATTTAGAGTAGTGTTATGATGCCATGGAACTTATTTTGTTCTTTGATGGACGTCTGCTCATCGAAGACTATTAGGACTTGGGACATGTTATTGAGATCTTCTTTTCATATACGGAGGTTGAACTGGAAAAATAAGTGAAGTATATTTCTTTGAGGTTAAGAAAAGGTGCTAGTGCTTGGGTTACACAATTATTGCGAATGAGATACAGAGAAGGGAAATGATGGATTTGGAGTTGGTCTAAGATGAAATAGATTTTGAGGGCTCATTTCTTTCCATTGATTTTGAGCAAATACTTTACCTTAAATATCTGCATTGAGTTCAAGGGGTTCATTCTATAAGTGAATATACATATGAATTCTACAGGTTGAGTGCATGGAACAATCTCAATGAGTCCCATATTCAAATCATTGAATGACATATTGGTGGCCTAAATGTCATCTTATACAATAAATTGGAGTTAAGCTCGATATGGTCATCATCTCATGTTGTAAAATTCACATTGTAAACAAAAAATGCAACTTAGTCGTCATTCAAAATTACACTCAACTCGTCACCAATTTATAGAATTAGCTGTGGAAGGTAATAATCCCAATAACCACTAACTAAAATTATAGCAACACTACCACAACAAAATCACCTAACCATGTAGGCTACGATTAATCAGGATAATAAACTAAACTAAAAACTCAAAGTACAGACCTGTTAATTGACATGCTATTTTATACATTAGGGTATTTAATATATCTTTATTTTAAATTTGTGTGCTTTCATTTTAGGCTTTAAAGGTGTATATTGCCCAATGCTAACCCTCAATATTTCTTGAATTTGTTTCCAAAGTTGCTAATACACAATAATCCAATAATTTATATAATAACTTATACAAAAATAATGAATCATTGATAAAATTTATAATTATATTAAGATAATCAATAATCTTTATAGAATAATTTGTTTTATTTCATTTAAATGTAGTCCTGTAATACATGCCTTATGTATAATATTTATATCTTATCATAATGGAGCTAAACTATTTATTTTATCATAAATACCACTTGACCTATAAAATTTATAATAATCTATCATGATATATGCTTTGTATATCAAATATACTTTTGGAGAGAGTAGAATGTTGTTGGGAAATTCCTATTATGTTATTAAGTAAAAAATTTTGGATTAGAAGGAAAAAAATATTTGATCTATTTTTATGTAGGTCTTCATTGGTCATGTGCAATATTGATATTAGAAATTAGATCAAGAAAATGTTTAAAAATCACAAGCTGACATGCAGATTCAGCAAAGGTAAATATTGGAGGAGCTGTAGAAAATGGGGGGTAGTTTACTGGAAAGCAACCAACATCGAGAAAGAAGAACGATGATACATGTTATGACTAGAATACATGTGTTTGTAGAATTTATGTTGAGTTTTTATTGTATAAGAACTGGACATTTATCTTAGAAGTATTTAAAAATTTTAATTGAATGTGCAATTACTTTAGCGTTAATATTCTTGTGCAATGTTGAAATGTTATTGTAGAAATGTTAAAATGAACTATTTTGATTGGATGTGATTGTACAAATGTTATGTTACAATAATCGAGGCAAGGTGGATTTTGCTTGTTATGTTTTAGGTTTTCGATGGATTTTGGGCTGAAAAACTATCAAAAAGGACAATAGGAGTTTTTTGTTCTATTTTTGGCAATCATTATCTGCCAGGATTATCGACAAAATCCCCAAA
Organism: Dendrobium catenatum; assembly: GCF_001605985.2. Classification (NCBI taxonomy): domain Eukaryota; kingdom Viridiplantae; phylum Streptophyta; class Magnoliopsida; order Asparagales; family Orchidaceae; genus Dendrobium; species Dendrobium catenatum. Next base: position 2,336,216 of record NW_021319518.1, on the reverse strand, counting down.
GTAGCTTCCTATAAAATTTTTGTCAATAGGTGCCATCCAAATTTTTGCGTCTGGCCATTAAATATTTGAATAGATATTTCTAATTAAATTATGATGGATAGATCTTTCGCTAATTCCAAAGCAAAAAATTTGTCGAAATTACTAGCAGAATATTCATGGGTAAATTAACTCAAAATGCTACATTTTTCTTCCACGTTTATGCTAAAAATCTATTAGTACATCATCAAAATTATTTCCAGTGGAAAGTGTTGCAACTCATGACCCCAAGTTTGAGATTTTGATGATGACAAATAATGTCGTTTGAATTATCTTGAGATTCATAGAATATTAATTGCTATTGTCCATGAGTACTAACATTTCAGGAAAGATCAAAAGAAACTCAGGACGACATGAAGACTCAAGACTGAGTAGATTAGGAGTATGAGTCTGCAATGTATTTTGTTGTTTATTTTATTTTTATTTTCTTGAGTTTGGCCACAAAATGCATAAAAGTTTGAGCAACTATGCACACACATAGGGGGAGAGTGTTTTTAAATAAAAAATTGAGAGGTTTTCTTTCTCTGTAGATCGTACTATACGATATTATTTCGTACCGTACGATTAGAGGATTGTAGGACAATTCTGTGAATAGATCGTACCGTAAGAATGTATTCGTACTATACGATATGTTCAAAGCCAAAACCCTAACAGCCGGTTTAACTTAAGTAAGTTGTCTTTCCACCGCTCGTACTGTATGAACACATTCGTATTGTACGATTTTGTTTAATTACTTACTTAATTTAACCCGTAATTAGTGCAAGAAATTCGATCTTAATTATAATTTGAACATCGTACTGTATGAACACTTCGTATAATACGATGAACAGAGATGGATTATAATCATCCCGAAGATCATCCTGGACGATCCGTTTGATTTTGTCTCATCGTACTGTACGATGTCAATCGTACCAAACGATGAACAGAGATGATGTTTGATCGTCCCGACTATCGTCCTGTACAAACATTATTATTATGGATCGTACTGTATGATTTTAAATAATAATGTATGAACATTTTTGAACTATCCGTACCACTTCGTACAGGACGAAGTCTTTTTATATATATCGTACTGTACGATTATAAACCGTACTGTATGATAGTAACGGCTACTTTGAGATTTCATGGATTTTGGAGCCCATTTTTAGGTGTCAAAATAGAAATGTTTTGAATGTGAATCAGTGAGAGGAGAACGTGGTTAGAGAGGGATTCCGAGGGAGAGATCTCTTGAGAAGTTCTTTAGGGTTTGAGAGAGGAAGGTGAAGGTGAGCATTGTAAGGGAGAAGAGGTGTGAGGGAGATCACATGGTTGCTCCGAACTTGCTGCATCTTGCTACTCATCTGGCCCTAGAAGAATTTGTGGGAGGATCTCCAAGGGGAAAGGATCTTCGACATCCTTGACCTCAAGGTACTCTTCCTTCTCTAGGAGGGAGAAAAATGAGAAGGTTTTGTGCCGTCACCAGGAGGGTGAAAATAGAGTTTGGCACTCCGCCACACCGGGTTGGTGAAAGGGAGTATTGTAAGGGCCCTTCTCCACCTTGCCAAGGGGGGCAAAAGGAGAGCTATTGCTTGTAGTGAAATACCCAGAGCGGATGACTCCGGGGAGTGGACGTAGTACATGGTTTGACCGAACCACTATAAAAATCTCGGTGTGCTTTTTCCTTATTGTATTTTATTACTGCGTGTATTTTATTTTTTCAATATTTGCTTGAGAAAATTTGTGAAAAATAATTATTTAAATTTTCATGTTAAATTTTTAAAACATCAAAAAAATTAGAACTCTTGTTTAGGTTTAATTATTGTAAAGAAGTTTTCACAATTCACCCTCCCTCTTATACATCTAGTAACTTCAATTGGTATCAGAGCCTGTTTTTCAAAATTAGTGTTTTAGAAAACCTTGAAAAAATGATCATGTCGCATTTTGGTAATCGTAACACTATGGAGGGTTATTCAATAACCCGTCCACCACTCTTTGATAACATTTCGTTTGATTTCTGGAAAATTAGAATGCCTTCTTTTTTACAATCTATTGATTACCGCATGTGGATGTTAGTGAATGATGCATATGTTGCACCGTTTAAAACTATTAATGGATTGAAAACTCCTGTACCTTTTAATGAATGGAGCAATGAGGATAGGGATTTAGCCCAACTAAACGCTAAATATTTAAATTGTTTTTTCGGTGCATTGAAGTCTGAGGATTATATGAGAGTATCTACCTGTGCCACTGGTAAGGAGATTTAGGATAGACTGTGCATTACATACGAAGGAATAAATGAAGTAAAATAGTCTAGGCTTAATATTTTACTGCACGATTATGAA
>NW_021319518.1:2323073-2330120 GCF_001605985.2 Dendrobium catenatum | reverse complement strand
ATCTCTAAGAACCCAATTCAGCACTATCGATCAAAACACATAGACATTAGACACCATTTCATTAGAGATCACGTTGCTAAGGAAGATATTGAATTGCATCACATCGCTAAAGGAGATCAACTAGCTGACATATTCACAAAACCTCTAGCTTTCGACACCTTTAGCAGCTTGAGGACTAGATTAGGTGTCATAGATATAACTGCATGAAAAAAATAATAATAACAAAAATAAAACACAAAAGAAAAAAAACAAAAAACAAAAAAAATTAAATAGAGCTGCTCCTGATCATCACACACTCACTATACATAAAGCACCAACCTTGACTCAATAATATCGTACTGTACGATACTCCGATCGTACTGTACGGTATACTATAATCTACACAGAACACACCAACCATTATGTTTCATCTCTACTGATCGTACTGTACGACTTACATCGTACTATACGATAAATTATTGGTAATCGTACGGTACGTTATCTCCTCATCGTACTGTACGCGCCACATCAACGACCGGATTGGGATGAATTTAAGCGTGTTGGTATGTTATTATTGCCGATCGTACTGTACGATATAAATGCATCGTACTATACGATCCACCTCAGCCAATGGATAAGAACAAAATGAAGGCGTTCAGTACGATATTAATGCAATTCGGACTGTACGAAACACCTGTTCGTACAATACGATATTTTTGGTTAAAAGTCATACTGAATTCCTCAGGACGATCGATATTCCTCTGATCGTACTGTAAGATATACATCGTACTGTACGTTTTGACCTCCTTTTCCGGGTACGAATCGTCAGAGCAATTATTACATATTATACTGTATGATTTACTACAATACTGTACGATGTGTGGAAAATTCTATAAATTACCCGGCTAGGCAGCTATTTTCACTCACACTTCCCTCACACCTTGTCCTTCTCACATTTCACACCTTCCTCACTTCACCCTACACGATGTCTAGCTCCAGCAAGAGAGGCCGTCTGGCAACTGGAAGTTCGCCTTCCTGAGTGCTGAAAATGAGGAAGCCTACCATAAGTATAAGGCCTGCAAAATTACTCCTTCCAAGATGCTCAATCAGGCTGCACTGAATTTCGAGGTACTGAACCTCTTTGCTTCCACCACATTTCAGTTCCTCCTCACCCTAGCCTTTCCCTACAACTCCGAACTTTTATTAGAATTTCTAGCAAATCTCATTTACACTATTGACAACACAACTTTCCACTCCTTTGTTTGTCGTCAAAACATTGAAATCACCAGAGCCGACATCGCCTAACATATTGGGCTATCCACTGAAGGTCCTAGGGTCCGTTCCTTCCTTACAAATGACTTTGATTTGAGCGATGTTCATCGAGTCCTTAGGAACGCCACTTTCTATCAACACATCCCCTCATCCAATCACTAAATCGAAATGCCAGAATTATTCAACATGTTCTTAGAACCTCTATAATACCCAAAGCTTACGACCGGATCAACATGACCCCTGTTTTATCTATCACTACCTATCTCATCATGTCCAACACCAAATTTGATGAGGTCGATCTAATTGTTGACAACATTCTCCATATGATCTTTGTTCGTCTCCCTACCACTCGTCGAAAACAAAATATAGCTCTTAGCCACCTTATTGGATATATTCTCCAAAATAAATATCAATTGACTTATTCTGGTGAACCCGAAAACCTTCCTATTTTTTATACGGATGCCTCTTTCTGTATTCTTTTCCATTGGGGACACGAGCCAGACGAACCTATTTTTGACAAAGAAGAAGGAGAAGATGCCCCAGCCGCAGCTCCCGCACGTCCACAACGACATGCACCACCCCGAGCACCTGCACCTGCTTACCCTCACGGCGATCTGGTCGAACGCTTCAACCAACTTCAAACTCGTCTCAATACTCACATTCAAGAACAACATCAGCAACTGAGACAGATATGCAATGGTTTGGAGAACGCTTTATTACTATTGATCAGCGCTTTAACACTCTCTTTCAGTACTTCCAACCACACCCACCTCCGCCACCTACTAATCAGGATCCTCCACTATAAATTATCTTTGTATTATAGTTGGTTTTTCTTTTTTAGTGTTTGCTCCTCTTTTTCGTACTATCAAAAGGGGAAGAAGGTTGTTATATTTTGTTTCTATGGTTAAATGCATGTTTTTTTTCTTTCGTACTGCATTCTCTTTTATTTCTTTTCCTCTTGTTATTTTGTTTAAATTTAAAAAAAAATTCCTTTAACACTTGCTTACAACAAACATTATTTGACATCATCAAAAAGGGGAGATTGTTGTAACTCATGACCCCGAGTTTGAGATTTTGATGATGATAAATAATGTCGTTTGAATTATCTTGAGATTCATTGAATATTATTTGCTATTGTCCGTGAGTACTAACATTTCAGGAAAGATCAAAAGCAACTCAGGATGACAGGAAGACTCAAGAATGGGTAGATTAGGAGTATGAGTCTGCAATATATTTTGATGTTTATTTTTTTTATTTTCTTGAGTCTGGCCATAAAATGCATAAAAGTTTGAGCAACCATGAACACACATAGGGGGAGAGTGTTTTTAAATGAAATATTTAGAGTTTTTCTTTCTCTGTAGATCATATTGTACGATATTATTTCGTACCATATGATCAAACGTTTGTAGGACGATTCTGTGAATAGATCGTACCGTACGAATGTATTCGTACCGTACTATATGTTCAAAGCCAAAACCCTAACAGCCGGTTTAACTTAAGTAAGTTGTTTTTCTGCCGCTCGTACTGTACAAACACGTTCGTCTGTACGATTTTGTTTAATTACTTACTTAATTTAACCCATGATTAGTGCAAGAAATTCGGGCTTAATTATAATTTGAACATCGTACTGTACGAACACTTCGTACAATACGATGAATAGAGATGGATTATAATAGTCCCGAAGATCATGCAGGACGATCCGTTTGATTTTGTCTCATCGTACTGTACGATGTCAATCGTACCATACGATGAATAGAGACGATGTTTGATCGTCCCGACTATCGTCCTGTACGAACAGTATTGTTATGGATCATACCATACGATTTTAAATCGTACTGTACGAACGTTTTTGAACTATTCATACCACTTCGTACAAAGATGAAGTCTATTTATACATATCATACTGTACGATTATAAACCTTACTGTACGATAGTAACGGCTACTTTGAAATTTCAGGGATTTTGGAGCCCATTTTTAGGTGTCAAAATTGCAATGTTTTGAATGTGAATCAGTGAGAGGAGAACGTGGTTAGAGTGGGATTCCGAGGGAGAGAGCTCTTGAGAAGTTCTTTAGGGTTTGAGAGAGGAAGGAGAAGGTGAGCGTTGTGAGGGAGAAGAGGTGTGAGGGAGATCACACGGTTGCTCCGAACTTGCTGCATCTTGCTCCACCTGTGGCTCTAGAAGAAGTTATGGGAGGATCTCCAAGGGGAAAGGCTCTTCTACATCCGTGACCTCGAGGTACTCTGCCTTCTCCAGGTGGGAGAATAACGAGAAGGTTCTTTGCCATCGCCAAGAGGGTAAAAACAGAGTTTGGCACTACGCCACGCCGGGTTGGTTAAAGGGAGTATTGTAAGGGCTTCTCCGCCTTGCCAAGGGGGGAAAAAGAGAGCTATTGATTGTAGTGAATTACCCGGAGCAGAGGACTCCGGGGAGTGGACGTAGGTCATGGTTTTACCAAACCACTACAAAAATCTCGGTGTGCTTTTTCCTTATTATCTTTTATTACTGCATGCATTTTATTTTTTCAATATTTGCTTGAGAAAATTTGTAAAAAATAATTGTTTAAATTTTCATGTTAAATTTTTAAAACTTCAAAAAAATTAGAACTCTTATTTAGGTTTAATTATTATCAAGAAGTTTTCAAAATTCACCCCCCCCCCCCCTTTGACACTTCTACTAACAAAATTCCCCCCCCCCCCCCCTCTTGTACATCTAGTAACTTCAGAAAGATTTCTAAGTAGGCCACTCTATGATGTGCATCTCACTAGCAAAAAGAAATCTACCAAAAAGAAATTATTTTTTATGGATTTAAAACTCTTTTTGGGGTTAGATGGCTGTGGGAAATAGGCATTTCTACTTTAGTGAATGTTAATATGTTGTGAATGAATCTACATACATGTTGTTATATATGAGGCTATCATCAGCTACTATAAGAAATTTTGACAGATAGACAAAAAAGGCTTGATTCATCATCAAGAGACTAAATGACACCTCCAATGCAAAAAAAATAGAAGCAACAAAGGGATTGAGATCACCCTCTTCTCTCACCTCAGTATTTTTAACATCAACACCTTGAACTCGAATGATGAAAGTTAATATATATAATATCATTTTTATCATTTTGAAGGAAACTCATCAAAAAAATATTTCACCTCAATAAATAAATTAAACACATGATTCCTCATAGATATTTGAGCTTATACTTTCAGGACCATTTTCACATTACCTTCCTGCAAGATGAAAGGAATCATAAGATCTTGGAATGAAGTCAATAGTGTTGTGAATGCTATTATGAGATAATAAATATTATTTATCATTTCTCAACTTTAAGAAGAAACATCAAAAGATACTCAAATAATATTTATTAACTCTAAATTTAAAGTAATATGCTACTCATATTTGGATTCTTTCATCACGTTAAATGGAATAAATGTTCCTCCCACTTATAATATAAATGTTCTAATCGAAAAAATTAAATACCAGTGTTAAGCTTTATTCTCAACTATATTATATGTATAATTTTGATGGTCAATCTATATTAACTTTCTCCATGATCACCCTATTAGTCATCTTATAGAACCATTTTTACAATTAATGCCTAATTCAAGTTAGTGGATGTCAGGAAATCTACATTGCAATTTTCAATCATCTGGTGATTTCCATATTCATGAAAATTATATCTATCTTTTAATTAAATTTTAGACTTTCTTCGTAAAAAGGTATATTATAAATCATAGGAAATAAATCATTTGATCGCTCCTAATAGCTCTGATGAGCTAATAATATAACTTTTGATGGCTGAAATAACAACTAATCTTTGATTCGCTAACTCTAGGAAGTCGAGGAAATTCATAAGTTTATTTTACAAGAGTTATCAATCTTTCATGGCTCTTTTACCAATCAAACTTTTATTATTGAAACACAATAAATGGAAACACCCAACCAACACAAAATAAGTAGAACAAATGATAACATACTAAAAACTTCACACCCATATGTTGCGACCCATGACCCTGAGTTTGAGATTTTGATGATGAAAAATAATGTCACCTGAATTACTATTCATTGAATATCATTTATAATTTTTTATTGTCCTTGAGTACTAATATTTCAGGAAGATCACAAGCTACTCAGGACAACAGGAAGACTCAAGGATGGTTAGATTAGGAGTATGAGTCTGTCAATGTAATTTGTTATTTTTTTTTTCTTAAGTCTAGCCACAAACTACATGTAAGTCTGAGCAACCATGCACACACACAGGGGGAGAGGGTTTTAAAAGTAAAAAAATGTACATTTTCTTTCTCTGGTGATCGTATTGTATGATGTTATTTTTTACTGTATGATATGTCTTGTAAAATGATTTCTATGAATAGATCATACCGTATGAATACTATCGTACTGTACTATGTATTCCAAATCCAAAACCCTAACCATCAAATTAACTTAAGTAAGTTTTTCTCAGTCGTTCGTGCTGTACGAAGGACTTCATACTGTATGAGTTATTTTAAATACTTACTTAAGTTAACTCGTGATTAGTGAAATAAATCAAGGCTTAATTACTAATTAAAAATCATACTGTACGAACAAATTTGTACTATATGATGAACATAAATGAATTTTGATCGTCCCAGAGATCATCCTGGATGATCCCTTATTTTTTTCTCATAGTACCGTACGATGGCTATCGTACCATACGATGAACAGAGACGACATTTGATCATCCCCGAATTCATCCTGGACAATGCCTTGATCTTGACTATTTGTACTATATGATGTGTATCGTACCATACGATGAACAGAGATGACAATTGCTCGTCCCGGCTAGCATCCTGTTCGAGCAGTAGTGTTGAGGATTGTACCGCACAAATTATTATCATACTGTACGATTACATTTTGAACTGTTCGTACACCTTCGTACTAGGATGAATCCTATTTATAAATATCTACTATATAATGTTAAATCGTACTGTACTATTATAATGACTACTTTGAAATTTTCAGGAAATTTGGAGCCTGCTTTATGTATCAAACTAGTAAATCTTTTTGAGAGAGACAAAAATAGGAGAATGTGATTAGACAAGGAATCCTAGGGAGAGAGCTCTTGAGAAGTTTTTAGGGTTTGAGAGAGGAAGGAGAAGGTGAGCTTGGTGAGGGAGAAGAGGTGTGAGGGAGATCACACGGTTGCTCTGTTCTTGCCGCATCTTGCTCCTCCTATGGCTCGGGAATAACTTGTGGGAGGCTCTCTGAGGGGGAGACTCTTCTACCTCTGTGACCTCGAAGGTACTCTGCCTTCCCCATGAGGGAGAAAAATGAGAAGGTTCTCTACCATTGCCAGGAGGGTGAAAACAGCGCTTGGCACTCCGCCAATATGGGTTGGTGAAAGGGAGTATTGTAAGGGCTTCTCCACCTTGCCGATGGGGGCAAAAGGAGTGCTATAGTTTGTAGTGAAATTCTTGGAGCAGAGGACTCCGGACAGTGGACGTTGGTCATGGTTTGACCGAACCACTATAAAATTTTGTTGTGCTTTTTCTTTATCGCTTTTTATTTTTTTCTTGCACTTTATTTTCATAGTACTTGCATGGTGAAAATTATGGAAGAAAAAAAGGATTTTATCATTACATGTTGAGTTCAAGTCATTTCCTTCGTAGTAGTTAAATTTTCTTGTTAAAATTTTAAAAACACCAAAATATTAGAACTCTTGCTTTGGTCTTTCATTATTGCTACAAAATTTACACAATTCACCCCCCCCCCCCCGCTAAATGTCTAGCGCGAGTGCGCGTTCAATCTCGAATTCTT
>NW_021319518.1:2132299-2322921 GCF_001605985.2 Dendrobium catenatum | reverse complement strand
CATAACTTCAAAAGTTTAAAATTTTAGTGAGTCTAAATAACATAGAAAGATAACGAATCTAAGAAATTAGCCGGGGATCGACCCGGGGTCGCATGCATATTACTGCATTACTCTTCTCTTATTTTAGACCCTTCCCCGCCTGCGGGTAGAGTCCGGATAGTCTGACCTATAAGGACGAGGTGCCGGACCTGGGGAAGCCCAGTCTTCTAAAATTTTATTTTCTAAGCCTCTTTTTAAAATTTCAAGCATACTTGATTTGGAAGTTGTCGACCAGCATGCATTTCGTTAGATACAAATTAAAAGAGTTAAAGAACTTTAATTGCATCAGTTTAGCATTTTAGCACCCAACATAAGTTAAAGGAGGCCAATTAGGAACATTTCTAGATGTCGGCCTCGACTCCCCAAAAACTTTAAGTACAACGTCCCTAACACTCTTTCATATAAGATCGGATTCATATATTTTAAATCGATTAGGTGGTTAGCTGACTCCCTATTCCAGGCCGGGGTAAGTCCAGGTTCTGTACTGCATTAGTTAGGTTAGGACGACTGTGGTCCAGCGTCTAAATTAGATTTAGGATCTGGGGCAGATCTTTGATTATAAGACCCCAATTTCGGGAATATTATCCCAAATTTCTAATAAAATGCTCAACTTAAATTAAATCTCTTTTCGATCCTAAAATATAAAGCCCAACACTTAGACTAAGTTGGGACACTTACGGATGGTTCTGGAATCTCAAGGTGTCCCCTACCTCTCCTCCTTTAACTCTGTTAATAACTGCTCAATTATGATCCATTCCCTTTTTAGTTTCTAAAATTCATCTCTTTTTGATATCACTCCTAGAAAATCTAACAAAATTTTGTTCTTATTTTAATCGAGAGTTGTCGTGGGGGATTCTATCTCCCTACGATGTAATTAACTACGAGGGCTTGCGCTCGTAGGAGATTTGGAACCACACACACCTGATTTCAAAATCGATCTTTTTAAAATCTCTTTAGATTTCTTTGGGAAAAGTTAAAGAGTGACTACCGTCATCATATTAGAAGAATTACCATTGAAAGGTGTTATCTCCCTCTTGAGAGATGCACCCTTCTTTGGTAAGGCTTTGGATATGAATTCGGTAATCATATTCCTTGAATATTATGACTAGATTATTTAGTTGAACTCTGCTTCGTCCCCTCAGGGTCGTGTCGAGTTCTCTTTAGAATCTAGTCATGATATTCAAGATGAATCTCTCAATTCTAAGTCTGAACGCCGCTATGGAATTCTATTTTCACCCTTCAGGGTGATATACTTTTCCGAATGAGTGGATTCGACTTCTGGAATTAGGATTCAATCTCAATTCTAAAATTCCCAAAGAAAACTAATATTTTTCAAAACCCATTTTCCAAAATTCCACCAACACTTCCTCCCCTGTTTCTAAACATCTGACCACAATGCTAACACAATTATTCTTGCTTTGAATGTAATAGGCCAACCATTGTACTATCAACCTCACTCCCCTCCTCCGCATACTCAATCCTCTATTAAATCTATTATAGCTGGAACCTCTGTTCCTCCTGATGCGATGGAAGAGCTTGGAATTGAACTAAAATTGGTTCCAAATCTAAACTTCCCCATGGCTGAGGACTCTTCCTCTTCTGCTAGTGCCTCTCACAAAGTCTGGAGACCTCTACCTCTCCCGCTGGTGTGTTATCGCCAAACAAATTTGAAGTACTTGATGTTCTTCAAAACAAACAAAATTTTCAAGTCACATCGGGTAATATTGATAGTGTAGCTACGAATTTGAAATCCAACAAAAAATCTCAGACTTATGTGTAGAATATCAATAACAATATTACGACCAAAAATAAGATAGGGGGAAGCAGCCTAAAAAGTCCCCTTCCTCCTCTATCTATTAATGGTTTTGCCATCCATAACGACTTGGAACATTAGGGGGTTTAATCATCCTGACAATGTTTTGTGATGTAAGCGCTTGTCCGTTGAGTTTAAACTAGATATATTATGTACTCTGGAGACTAGGATACATGAGGTTTCATTCCAAAACCCTTTTTTTGAAAGTTCTCATTCTATTTTTCATAATGAAAATAACTGTAACAATTTTGAGCAATCAACTACTGGGCGGATTTGGGTCAAATGGAACCAGAGCAAGATGAATTTTACTCCTACCCACATCACTTCTTAACTGATCTATGGAATTATCAATTCCTCATTTTTCACATGATTTCATCTCACTGTTATTTATGCATCTAATAGTTTTGCTGACAGGAAGGAACTTTGGTCATATATTAAATAGATTGCCCAAAATCAAGATGTTCGTTGGGTTCTCAAGGGAGATTTCAATTGTTGTTGTTATGCTTCTAAGAAAATGGGGGGGGGGGGGGGGGGGGGGGGGGGGGGGGGGGTATGCCTTTATCACATAGACAGCTTGCTGATCCCAATACTATGATTTATGAGAATAATTTGCAGGATCTTCAATCTGTTGGATGCTCTTATACTTGGTTTAACCAACAAGCTGAGAGTCCAATCCATATTAAACTTGATAGGGTGCTAATTAACAATGCTTGAATGCTTGCATACCCTACCTCTTTCAGCTCTATGACTCAAAGTCCATCCTATTATGATCATTGTCCTTTGGTCCTACACTCTAGAATTGATCATAAGTATCATCATAGATTTCTTTTTAAGAATTACTTGATGGATATTGGGAAATACTGGGCTCTAGTCTTACATGTTTTCTCTAAGCCCATAGTTGGAAATCCCATCTCCTACTTATGTCAAAATCTTAAGCATCTTAAAAGTGAAATTAAACTTTAGACTTGGGAACATTCATCTTTGGTGAAAACACACCTAGACAAATTACATTCTCAATAATTGGAGCTATGGGAAAAAATTTAGGATTGTCCCAGTGATCATTCCCTCAATGTCACCTTGAAAGAAATTATACACAAAATTTCTAAATTTTCTCAAATTCATTCTTCTTGGACTATTCAAAGATTAAAGGTTAAATGGCTCAGAAATGGGGAGGAAGACTTAAAATTCCTCTACTCTAAAATTAGAAGAAGGCCAGATCTAAATAAACTTTGATACTATTCTCAGGTGAAATCTAATTAAAGGTTAAATTAAATCTACCTCAGGAAAATTAAGTGAAACCCTAAGTTTGTAAAAGTGAGGTTCACCTATTCGACGATTTTTCCATAGCGATCAATGCTAATAGTTGTGTGCACTTAATGTTTTCATCTAAGCTTGGAATTTTTTAGAGGTTCTAGCTTCTTGCCTCCCTTGTCCTTTCTTTTGTTTCTCTTATATGTAGTATGTATCATTGGCTTAAAGGTTTTATTTTCTTTTTGTTGTAGCTCTTCGAGCATTAAAGAGCATTTGATCCATTTAAGGATTTGTATCTCTTTATTAAATTAATGTATAAGCTCCCTACGTGCGTTTAAACAAAAAAAAAAAAAAACCAATATAAGTTGCCTTTTATTGTTAAAATTGACCTTGATACACTCACCATCGCATTGATTATGATTAAAATCCTAAGTTCGAGCATAAATGTTGGACCTCTTTTTTTTTTTTTTTTTTCTCTTTTTTTTTTTTTTTTTTGTTAATATTATCAGCTATTATAGCATATACAATGATTAGAAAATTTTACTTTTTAAGTGTACTGCAGAATTTCTATTTATAGTACTTTAAATTTGGTTCTCTAGGTTTGTAATTAGTTTGAATTGATCTATTGTTTGTTCATCTAGTGTTTGTATTATTGTTCTCTTCGAAAGCAACAAGAGCTTCTAGATAGGGTGATCTCCAATATTCTAAAAGCGCAGGGAGTTCAACTCGCTAAAGGGTACAGTTGGCCGGACTAGCTACAAACTTCGTGACATTTAGAAGATAAGTGATATCGCCTAAGCGAATACTTTCCTTCCTTTGTGCAGCTTAGGTTTGCTTGCAATTCTTTTCTGCATAGCGCCTGTTCTCCTATAGCTAGGGAGTAATTTAAGTCACTCTTTAGCTTGAAAAATGATGAGAACTCCATTGACCCTCATCTTAGCTGGTCACTTTCGACTATTACAGAGCTGGGTGCCTAAGGCTAGTGAGTTTTCATTGACTTTCCTATAGTTGAGGCAGTGAGTGTGAATGATAGCACTTCTTGTGGAGTGATGGCAAGCGACTTTAGTGGACGATTTCTTGAGTGTAGCCAATTTCACATACTCCAAAAGTACCCTTGGTTGCCCCCACGTAGAGCTGTCAACATTTGACCCGACCCGAAAATTTCGGGTTTGGGTCAACCCGAACGGGTCGACCCGTTTGAACCCGGGTCAGTTCCGGGTTCGACCCAAACCCGACCCGTGACCCGAAATTGACACCCCTACCCCCACGAGATCAGATAGGATCGAGAAATTATTGTGTAAGCAATCCAAACGTAGAGAATGGTCCGGATTGGTGCGTATTTACTGTTTATTTGCTGAGTATTTTTTTATACACATTATTTTCTACGTATTGTTTGTGTTTTTATTGTGTATTTAGTGAGAATTATTTATTTGCTGCTTACTTACCACTTATTTACTGTGTATCAAAAAATACGCAGCTATCCGGATAATTCTCTACGTTCGGACTGCGTACACAATAATTTCTCGAATCAACTTCCCTAAGTATTCTTGGGCATGTGAGACGGAATGGTCCTTGGGTGAGCTCTTTTATGGGGCCTGCTAGGTGTGAGTTTTTTCGTCCTGTGACTTGCCAGCTACCTTCTAGATACACAAGGAATATTCGAGTATACATAAAATATAATGTTATTTGGTTGCATGCGTTCGCATTTATTTCATGCAAAAAATTCAAGCTTCCTTGGTCTTAGCTGGTTATTAGGCTTTAATACGCTATTCATTTGCAGTCTCTTCATCTCGATTCCTTACAGCAGATTCCGATGACTGTGATCATCACATGCGACAAACACACAAGGAGAGAGAGAGAGAGAGAGAGAGAGCGAGAGGATGTAAAGATGCCCGAAGAGAATGCTGAAGATTTCCTCAAGTTAATTCCTGAATACTTCAGGTAGCATCACCGTGCATCATCGCAAGTAGTGTGACCAATACAGGTCAAGATGAGATCTTCCTTCACATTGCCCAACTTAGAAATTAATAGCTGAAGCACTGAACAAGCTCAAGTAATATTTCAGTATGTTGAGGTATAGAGATCAGTTGAAAAGCAAGACGGATTCAGCCAAAAAAATATATATATAGTAGGGCTTAGGTAAGAAAATACATTTATAATTGATACATCCTCAAAACATTATCATGATCAGACACGAATCTCATGTAAAAAATCAAGTTGGAAACTTCCAAAATTAATATTGGGATCATCCGAACTCTGATTTCAGCAAACTTATAGTCAAATTGACATCTTCGAAATACAAACTCAACGACACCAAATTCGACTCAATCCGAGCCCAAATGAGTCTGAATCGAGGACCCGATCGAAGAGCTATTGGAAGGTTCAAACCACAATTTAAATTACCAAACGGTTTCCAAACATGACATGCTTATAGTCGAATCGGGTGGCTCGACTATACAAATCCAACGAGCCCAAGATCACCGAATTCTAATATCATTAAGACCTTCAAATGTCTGACGAACTGTCCACGATCAAGGGATTCAATATCGGTCGTCCATCCAAACCACTCCCCATTTGTCCTTGATTCTCCTCCTATTTATGGGCCATGCCACTCTAAAAAATCTGTAAATAAACCCCTCCTCCCTCTTGAAAAGGTACCCTAAGCCAAAGGAGAAAAGAGAGAGATCAGATATCGCTCTTGCCTCCTTGCCTCCTCGACTACCGTCAGACTTTCGTTGGACCACCGCCTGAGGCCCTGATCTATGCCGAACCACTACTTGAGGCCCTAAGATCCACCGAACCACCACCTGAGGCCCTGAGATAGCCAAACCATCACATGAGTCCTTGAGTTCCGCCGGACCACCACAAGAGGCCCTGAGTTTTGCCGCTTAAGGCCAGAAGTTCTGTCGGACCACCACTTGAGGTCTGAACTTCTACCATACCACTACCACCAAACCACCACCTGAGGCCCTAAGTTCCGCCGAACCACCACCTGACATTCGGAGTTCTGTCGGACCACCAACGAAGGCCTGGACTTCCGTCGGACCACCACTTAAGGCCCAAAGTTCTATCAGACCACCACTTGAGGTACAAACTTCTGCCTCACCACTACATGAGGCTCGGAGTTTCGCCTGACCACTACTTGAGGCCTGAGTTCAGCCGGGCCACCATCTGAAGCCGGCTTTCCATCGGACCTCCGCCCAATGCTAAAGTTCTGCCAAACTAACGTCAGGTTACCAACTGACGCCCGAATTTTGAAGTAGCAAGGGAATTCTATAAGTCCACTAATTGATGCTGTACTTTCATCCCCATTTTTCACTAGATTTGAACCAAACGGTTGACATTTGTAATATGATCATCCTCAGGGACTAGTCAGCCCATTGTAATCTACCCAAACACTAGTGGAATCATTTTAGACTGGGCTAGGTCCCGTGGTTTTTCCCCTTTCTAGGGTTTTCCGCATTAAAACATCTTGTGTTCTCTATGTGTGAGTTGGATATTCGTACAACACTAGGACGCAGTATTTTAACTTTACCGCCGCATATACTCTAGCCCGTAACAATAATACATTACAGAAACGACCGTTGTGGACAATCCAGTAGAAGCAGAAATTAGTCAAGTGTACCATGTTCTCTGATTAAAGTGTTTAAGAATAAAAACTAAGAAACAGGCCCATATATATAATTGTTGGCATCTGAGAGGACTCTTGAAGGATTTGTGATGTTTAAATTAATGTTGATTTTTATAATATAAGTTGAGTAGATAATGCTTTCAGCACTCCAATCATGCGAGAGGAAAAATAATTCAACCAATGCACTTATCTGTAATGCTATCCAATCCTAGCGAGAACAAAAGCATCTAAATAACCCTTTCAGTAATAGATGCTATTTGGATCATTTGCGATACATTCATACGACTTCTAAGAAATCTAACGAAACGTGAAATGGGGCCCACGTGTGCAAAATTATAATATTATCGTTATGCAAATGGTACCAAAAAATAAATTAAACATATACAACATTTATAAACTCTAACTATAAATATTCATAAAATTAAGATGACTAACTATGGTGGAACTAATTATGATAATAATAAGTTGATTGCAATAAAAAAGCAATAAAATTTTTGAGACATAAGTTGTCTCTTTGAAAGTTCACAATTAGTTTTGACATTAATTAGAAGTGCTATGAGGTGCACCTACTTAAATGAGGGGATAAACGCAACATTAAATAGCAGCAGTGTTAATACTACTGCTATATATTAACTATAGCATCAGTTTAAACCGCTGTAATTACAGCACAAAAACTACAGTATTTTCAAAGCACTTATTACTAACGGTTTTTACTACCAGTAAAAATCAGCATACTTCCTCCTCTCGCCTCCTCAGTCAAGACTAGGATTGTATTAGCTTAGAGTAAACGTTTCGATGCCAAGACTAGGATTCAAACAACTAAGTACAAATTGATTCCTCCTTCAACAAATCTAGAAAATAAGGAGGAATGTTATTACAACTATCATCTTATCAAAAAAATTATAAAGAAGAGCTAAGTTAGAGCATAAATCAACTATCTTATTACATTCTTTTTAGAAAAATGAAAGAGAACCAGTTTCAAACCTTTAAGAAAATCTAAATCCTTAGGATTTAAAAATTCTTCTGAAATCAAATGCTTTTGAAGAAACTTCTGAAAAAGAAATATAGCATTTTGATTATCTCCTTCAATCATAATACCCTTAGCATCAAACATTCAATTTTGAACATAATTCCTCAAAGATGAATCAATTCTACACCTATTTTATTTGGGATATCCTTAGGATTTTGCTATAGTTTTATTTGAGATGAAGAAATATACATACAAGCACCTTCCTGCACCAGTATATTATTTTATAGATATTTATAATTTGATCACAAAATTTGATTTTTTTGCATTATTTTTTTAATCAATTCTACCCTTTAGCACCAAATTTAACACCTGCTAAAAGCACTGCTAAAGCCTTTCTACAACTGCACACTTATAAAACCACTGCAAAAACCTTTCTAGTGAACGCAAGTATAGCGGATTTGCAGCGGTTCCTAAACCGCTGAAAATAAATTAGAATGTGATTAAACTACTGCATTAGGTCCTAAAAAGTGTTGTGAAAGCCTGAATTACTAGTAGTGACCAAGTGATGGGATGAATTGTTTCTTTTAAAAAAATTTTGAAAATCTTTCTCTTGAAGAATAAAAATTGAAATATGCAAAATTGATTAAACAAAAGAGATTAGACTACTTAACACGAGACCAAAAACAAGTATGACTTTTTTTATTTGTAGAAAACAAATATTTTTATTTTTATTTTTATTGTTTTCACTGATTTTCAAACTAAATTTCAACATAAAACAATCACCAAAAACTTTTTCATTAATATAATCAAAACAAAACCAAGTGCAGTAAAGTAAATTACAAGTAAAATAAATTGCAAAAAAGTAAGAAAACACAAATCAAGGTTTATAGTGATTTAGTTAAATTGACCTACATTCATACCCTAAAAGTCCTTCTCTTTGAGTTGTGACTAATAAATGAATCTTCTTGTACACACTATTAGGTGTAGAATCCCTTCTCCCTTAACACAGACAGAGAATAACCTTTACATACTCAAAAAAATCTCCTTCCTCTCACCTCCTCAGTCTAATAAAGATATCATCCCTCCTTTTTCCTCCTTAATCAAGCAAAAACGTCTATCCCTCCTTTAGCTCCTCTCTTTAATGGAGATGCTGCTCCCTCCTTTCGCTTCATCGGCCAAGCGAGGTTGTCGTCCCTCCTTTCACCTCCATGGCCTGGAAAAAATGCAGACCCTAGCCTCATAAGCTAGCAAGCCTTCGGCCCCAAGGACTCCTATTCATAGTGCTCTTCTGTAAGAGCTCTAAACAAACACAACTAGAGGATGCAAGGTGCAGACTAGTAGAGAAACCGTGTGACCCTTCCCACATTCCTTAACTACCTCAATTCACTTTCCCGCTCTCAACCTCACCTGAACTCTCTCCCTTGTGAAGTGGACTCTCTACAAGCTCTCCCACAAAAAGAAAATGTCATTTGATTGCCCCAAGACCCTTTCTCGTAAGACAAGAAAGAGTTTATACAGTGGGATCTAAAAAACTTAAATTTTAGTTTAACAATCTTCTATTCGTATAGTACGATTCAGAGTTCATAATATACGATCCATTCAATCAAACATCAAAGGTTCATCTGATGAGCTATCTAGTGAATCATATAGTCCAATATAATATTATATTATATGATCTTAAATATTAAATTGATCTGATTTGATTCATTAATCCTCATAATTAAATTACAAACTTTTAATTAATATTCATACAGTATGAAATGGATCATACAGTACGAGCAATTCAAATTTTAAATTTTAAAATTTCCTATTTAAAGTAACCAGAATTTAACGACAAGGTTTCTTAAAATATTTGATCATCCTATATAATGTTATGGTCGTACTGTATGATTAGTTATAGCTCATGATTAATTAAACATTTTTATTTATAGAAATTTGAATATATCGTGTAGTATTATTAATATAAAAATTAAAATATTTAATTTCACTTCCCATTTGTATATATGCATAATTACTAAGCCAACATACACCTATTACAAAAATTTACTTTAGAAAATAAAAATTACACATGCTTTTAGATAAAAATTAACTTTCACACTAACACATCACAGTCTTGAGTCTTGATCATTCACTCTTGCTTAATATATAAACTCACATAAAAATAAGCAATAAATAGAGGAATAAGTAAATATTTATCCAATAATATTTTTAATCATCAAAACATGAAGTATGGCTCTTGAATTTTCTCTTCCTTTTTTATGAAGTCAAACATTATAGTTTAGAATTTAAAATTTGTAAGTTTAATTTTAATTTCATGCTAAGTTCTCTCCCTCACAAAGTGCTTCCTTAAATAATAAGATAAAAGTACATTTTAATTATTTTTTTTATTTTTTTTTTATTTTAAAGCAAATTTTTTTTAAACTTAATCTTTTTATTATTTTCATAGCAACATAAAATAGCACATAACATACCAATATTGAAAATAAAAAATGAACTAATCAAAAAACTAATACAACTAATAATGCACACTCCTCCTCTGACATCACCAAAATGAGAAACAATACAATAATGGGTAAGGGTCAAAATTTTACACAACTGAAAACCTGACCCAGACTCGACCCAAAAAAATTTGAGTTTTAGTCAACCCGTTTGTGAAATAGGTCGGGTTAGAGAAGACCTAGATGTTGCAAATTAGAAATCAATATTGAGATTATGATTTTTCATGATAACAAAATATTAATGTAACTATTTTATTATTTCTTTTAGCATATATTAGAAATGTCTATTCATATCAGGGTACACTAATATTTCATCGAAATCATATAATACATTAAAATTTATTGAAGACTTCAAGATAAGATAGAATAGGATTTCATATAATAGAGTTTGTATTTTTTTATTTTTGTTCTTGAAGACTGAGCGAGTTTGATTGTAATTAGGTAACTGAGTATGAAATTCATTTGGTACTGAATCATACCATACAAATTAATTTCATTTTTTAATTATTCGTATAGTATGATGTCAGGTCGTACAGATGATTTATATAGTATAAAATTCATTTTATATTGGATCATATCATACAAATAAATTTATTTTTAAACTATTATTACAATACGATCTAAATCATACAGATAACTGATAGTGTACGAAACTAAGGTTATCCCAATTCATATTAGATGAAGCCCTGATTTTTTGAACTATTTGTACTGTATGATCTATGATCATATAGCATGATTGTAAGTTGGTTCACTTGAATTATTCAATTTTTGTATGGATTTTTATGTATTTTCTATATAAATAGTCCCAAAAATTATCACATTATCTTTTTGTTGCAATTTTTTTTTTTTTTTTTTTTTTTTTTTTTTTTTTTTTTTTTTTTTTTGAGTGAGGCCATAAGGTGTGAGTTTGGGATAGATTTTTTAGATTAAAGAGTCAGAGATCTAGTGAAGGAAAATTGTGAGGGATTCACAAGATTGCCCAAAGTGAGGATATTTATCTTCTTCAAGTTTCTTCACATCATCTTTGGAGGCTCTCGAGAGAAGATTCTCAATATTAGATTAAGGTACTCTACCTTCATTAGGAGGGTAAAAAATA
Source organism: Dendrobium catenatum (assembly GCF_001605985.2). Classification (NCBI taxonomy): domain Eukaryota; kingdom Viridiplantae; phylum Streptophyta; class Magnoliopsida; order Asparagales; family Orchidaceae; genus Dendrobium; species Dendrobium catenatum. Next base: position 2,311,623 of record NW_021319518.1, on the reverse strand, counting down.
ATATCAAGGTACTATGCCATCACTAGGAGGATAAAAAAGAATATCAAGGTACTATGCCTTCACTAGGAGTATGAAAAAGGACATTAATATATTCTGCCTTCACCAAGAGGGTGAAAAATGATGCCAAGGTTACCAAGAGGGTAAAAAAGGATGAGAATGTATGCTTCCATCACTTGGAGAGTGTAAAAGGTGATGGTTCTTTGCTACACTGGGTTGGTGGAAGAGAATTTATAAAGGCTTCTATGTCTTACTGTGTGGGCAAAAGGAGAGTCACTTGTGTTTAGTGCAATACTTGGAGAAGGAGTCTCCAGGGAGTGGATGTAGGTCTACTTGGACGGAACCACTATAAATTTTTGTATTCTTCTATAAGCTTTATTTTTCTCGAAATTTTTATTTCACTACTTTTAATTTTTATGGTTGAAAAATTATTTGTGAAAACCTTTTCTATAGACAACTACATATTTAGAATTAGTGATTTCATTTTTCTTAAAGTTCAAAAAGTTTTTCAAAAATGTAAGATTTTTTTTTTAAGATAACCAATTCACCACCCCCCCCCCCCCCCCATTCCCCCCCCCCCCCCCCCTCTCTTCTTGGTTAACCTTGGGACAGTTCTATTAGGTTTAACAACCTACATGAACTTTCAAGTGGTATCAGAGTAATTTTCAAAATTTAAAGTTTAAACTACTTTTTGAAAAAATAATCATGGCTAATTTTTGAAACCAAAATATTTTTAGAGGATATTTAATCACTACACCACCTTTATTTTATAACATTCCCTTTGATTTTGGAAGACTCACATGTCTAGTTTTATGTAATCACTTGACTATCGCATGTAAAAATTAGTACATGAAGGTTATAACAGACCTATTAGACTTGTTGACGGCATTAAAATTGAAACACCATTCATTGATTGGACATTAGAATAAAAAGAATAAGTATAGTTAAATTCCAAATGCTTAAGTAGTTTTTCTATGCTTTAAAATCTTAGGATTATATGAGTGTTTCTACTTGCAAAACTGGAAAAGAAATCTAGGATAGACTTTGCATAACTTATGAAGGGATAAATGAGGTAAAGTAATATAGGTTGAATATTTTATTACATGACTATGAATTATTTCACATGAAACTAAATGAATCAATTTCTGATATGTATATAAGGTTTACTAAGATTGTTACCTTATTGCATTCTTTAGGTAGAGATCTTAAAAATTTAGAGAAAGTTAATAAAATCTTACATTATTTATCTACTGCTTATGATGCAAAGATAACTATCATAACTGAATCTAAAGGTCTGAATGTATATTCTATTTATAATAAGCTTGGATCACGAATTATTTACGAGCAAAGAGTGAATCAAAGATAGATTAATGCCAGTGACAAGCAAAAAGAAAAGAATATAGCTTTAAAAGTTGATGATTCAGAGAGTGGTCAATCAATGCCTAAGGATGAAGAAGATATTACGCATATGACTAGGCAATTCAAAATTTTCTTTAAGAGAAAGCAATGAAGGCGTCAGCATTGGAACAAAGGTAAGTTCAATAAGTATGTTAAAGTTTCTAATGAGATCATTTATTATGAATACATGAAGCTTGGATATATATAAAGATTGATTGCTTAAATCTCAAAGCTAATCCTAACAAGAACAAAGCTGAGGAGAAAATGAATATTAAGAAGGGCAAGAAAAGAATGCAAAGAACTTTCTGGGCTGACTCATCTTTAGATTCTTCATTAACATAAGCTAAAGAGGAGGTTACAAATTTATGCTTAATGATAAATAATCCTGATCATTCAGATCAAGAGGAAAGATATTATTATATAATCCCTCATGAGAGTATTTGGTACCTAGATAGTGGATGTTTAAAACATATGAATGGAGATACAAATCAATTTTTATCGTTGGAGTCCAAAACTGGAGGAAAAGTGACACTTGGGAATAACACCACTAAGAGAGTGGTAGGTTCAAGTATCCCCCAACCTCTTAAATCTACTTGTCTTTGAATGTAAAGTATTCATTTATAATAATGGAAAAATTCTTTTAGAAAAATTTGATCCTAAATCTAATGAGAGAATTTTTTTAGAATATTCAAACATTGGAAAATTTCTATAGAGTTTTTAACAAAAGAACTTTGGTAGTGGAGAAGACCACTCATATAGTTTTTGATGAATATGATATTATTATAGGATATAGGTTGGAAGAATAAGATATTAAAGAAAATATCCAAGAAATTTAAAATGTAAATCTTAAAGAAAATATTGGAATTGAAATTTAATTGCCTAGAGAATGGAAATATCCTAAAAGTCATCCTAAAGAACAGATTTTAGGATACCAAAGTTAAGGTGTTAAGAAGAAACATGGGCTTAATAAAGAAGTGAACCACTCAACATTTATTTCAATGATAGAACCCATTAATTTAAATCAAGAACTTTTTGATAAATTTTAGAAATTAATTATGCAAGAAGAGTTGAATCAATTTATTAGAAATGATATTTAGGAGTTAGTAGAAAGACCTAAAAAATCAAAGTATTGTAGGAACAAATGGGTATTCAAAAATAAGATGAATGATTTAGGTGTAGTGGTTAGAAATAAGGCGTTAGGTAGTCGACAGCCAGCGTAAAACTTGTCGAACAATAATGACATGAATCCTTTCCCCACGTAGTGGGATAAAGGCTTGATGTTGTTGTTGTTGTTGTTGGTTAGAAATAAGGCAAGGTTGGTGGTCAAGGGGTACAATCAAATAGAAGAATTTGATTTTGAGGAGACCTTAACCCCTATAGTTAGACTTGAAGTAATAAGGGTGCTTCTAACTTTTGCCTATTTAAAGGGGTTAAATTATTTCAAATCAATGTTAAAAGTGTCTTCCTTAATGGGTTGATTAAGAAGATGTTTATGTTGAGTAAACTACAAGTTTTGAAAATTTATAATTTTTTAATCATGTGCTTAAATTAAAAAAGGTATATATAGATTAAAATAGGTACCTAGGGCATGGTATAAAAGACTAAGAATTTTCCTACTAGAAATATCTTTTGTAAAAAAGAGTTTGGACACCACTCTCTTCATAAAAAGAGTAGGAGATGACATTCTCATTATTCAAATTTATATTGATGATATCTTGTTTGGATCCACTAATAAAAATCTTTATGATGACCTTTTAAATATAATGAGTAAGAAATTTGAAATGAGTTTGATGTGAGACTTGAGTTACTTTCTTGGTTTTAGAATAAAGTAGGAAGAGAAACCAATTAGTACTCCTATGAGTTCCTCATATCAGTTAGATTAGGACTCTAAAAAAAATTCTATTAATCAAAAGAAATTTAGAAGGATGATTGGATCATTAATTTATTTAACTACTAGCAGACCTGATATTATATTTAGTGTTTATCTTTATACTAAATTTTAAGCTAATCCAAAAGAATCTCATTTGACTATTGTTAAAAGAATTCTGAGATATCTTTTAAGAAAGCAAAACTTAGGGATTTAGTATCCTAGGCATATCACCTCTTTTGAAATCATTAGATATTCTATTTCATATTTTCTAAGGTATATGATTGATAGAAAGAGTATTTCTAGAACTTAACAATTCATTGAAAATTCTTTAGTTTCCTGGTCTACTAAAAAATAGAATTTAGTATCTCTTTATACCACTGAAGTAGAATATATAGCCTTAGAAAATTGTGTGACACAGGTTCAATGGTTAAAATAACAACCTACAAATTTAGGCTTTTCAATTGGCATTATTCTATTTTTTTATAATAATACAAGTATCATTTGCATTTCAAGAATCCAATTGAATAATCTAAGACTAAGCATATAGGCATAAGGCATTACTTTATCAGAGACCATGTCACTAAAGGATAAATCGAGCTATATCATGTAGCAACTAAAAATTAACTTATAGAATTTTTTACAAAATCATTGGTTTTTGAAATTTTCAGTACCTTAAGAACCCGATTGGTTGTTATTAATATTCATGCTTGACAATTGTAATTATACAAATTGCATTTGTGGTGTATTTCATTTGTGTTTATGATTATGTTTTTGTTCTTTATTTGTGGTTTGTTTTGATTGACTTTTCTCTATTTTGTGATTTTTTTTATGGTTTTTATTTTTTTGTTTAATGTATCTTGTTTGAATTATTTTGGAAAGTATCTTGATCATCATGTGAAAATCTAAATATATTTTTTCATTTGTAATGTAAGATCCACTTTCATACTATATGAATTATCCAATTTTTACATGATTTCTTTTTTGGGTTGGACAGACAAAAATTTGATTTTTTTTTTTTATGATAATCATACAGTACGAACACATCATCATCTATACAAACTATCAGTTATTTGTTTGTACGATCATGGCATGCATTCCTAGGATAATTCTTTTTCGAACATCATCTGTATGAACACCTGTTCGTATGTACGATTTAGTTGTCAATCTACATGCAGAAGAATTAAACCAATAGTTACAATCATTATTAACCAATCATAACAGACGAACACCTATTCGTTTGTATAATCAGGTTGGTCAAAGGCCGTATAAAATGACTCCTCGAGAAAGAAACTTTACGAAAGTCATTTTGTTGCATTAACTGTTCTTGATAGTTTTTGTTCGTCTGTACGAATTCAAGTTCGTACTGTACAAATTTCATAATCGTACGTACAAACCCAATTCATATTGTATGAAATTGTCTAATTTCTATAAATTAAAAGCCTTTCTTTGGATTTCTTCACAATCTTTTCCATTTTCAATCCCCATACTCAATTCTTCTTAAATGGAAAGCAGGACCAAGCAAGTTGGTCAGACTAAATGAAGTTCATCTCATATCGAATGAGATGACAACTTTCTTTCAAGAGAAAACAAACAAGCCTTTGATAGGTTTGTTCTAGCTAAAATCACTCCTCATCTTCTTATTCAAGAAGACATAAACTTCCAAATCATGCCCCTATTTGACTCTACTCAATTTTCTTCATTCTCACGTTGATTTTTACGTTTCACTCTAACACCTTCTACTATTTTCTTACGAATTTGAGAATGAGAGAAAATCATACAATAATGTCCTCTTATATTTTATTTCAAAGAGTTAAAATAACTAAGGAAGATTTGGGAATATTTCTACATCTTAGATATAAGGAGTTAGGGCATACTCGATGATTTTTAGAAGTAATTTTGATTGGTCTGAAGTTATTTGAACTTATAGGGGTATACCTTCAATCCAATATTTACCCCTTGTTCACACTCTGAATCAAAATGTCAGGATCATCTAGCATGTTTTAAAAACCTCAATTATTCCTAAAGTTTGTGATCGAATCAATATCGCTCCTCTACTTTCCATTGTTATATATTTTATAATATCAAACACTCATATTGATAAGCCTAGTTGATTCTAGACTACATCAATAATTTTACTGACATTAGACTTCCTTCCACTAGAAGGAAGAAGAATGTGGCTTTAGGATACCTGATTACATATATTCTGGAGAAGAAGTACAATCTTATTTATAATGATCCCCATATAATATTCCTATATATTTTATTGATGCATCATATTGTATTCTTTTCCATCAAGATCAAGGGGATGAAGGAGATAAATATGTTAAAGAAAGAGGACATGCTCAAGCACCTGCACTTGCTCCTGCTTGTGGACCTAACCAACATTTCTATCAAGAATTGATCTAGAGATTTTATCGTCTTGAGTCTCACTTTGATCAATTATTTAATCATAGTAAAACTCTCTTGGACCAGCAGGATGTTGGGTAGAATGAAGATATGAGCTGGGTGAGAGGACGGATTAATATAATTAATACTCAAGTAGCTACCATAAATAGCTACTTTACCCAATTTTGTCCTCCACAACCTCCTTTAGATCAAGATCCCCCGAGCTATTTGTTTGATTGTTGTATTTCTTTTTTGATGTTTTAGTTTGATTGTAGTTCTTATGATATTTTTAGTTTGAATGTAAGGATGAAAATTTTAATTATTTACATTACAACATTACTTTCAATTTAAAAATAAAACTCAACTTAAATAAAATTATAATTAGATTGTGACAAAGAGATCATGTTCATGTTCTAATAGACATTAATCCTATAGTTATAATTGTTGCAAAAACTGTGGTTTATTTTCCTTTTATTTTCTTGCTCATTATGCTAATTTTATTATTATCTATTGGGTTTTATTTTATAATTTATTCTTCTTTATTCGAGAAAGTATTTTCTTGTGATTGAAAGATAATCACACATGCTAAGCTTTATTGATTTACTTTGTGGAAAGAATAAAATGTTAAAAGATACATAAAGTATGCCAAAATTTGAAAAGAGACACAAAATAAGCCAACCTAAAAGGATTCACAATGTTCATCAAATATAGTTCAAATTCAAAAGATATGTAATTGCATGGTATTAAGAATTTAATGATGATAAAAGAGGCATAAAATGAGCCCACACTACATTTAGTTTTTTTTTCTCTCTATATATAATTCTTAGAAAATCTATACATTTAACAATCATTTCAACCATGAACGTGAAAATATTTAATTCTTATTCAGTTCTTTTTATAATTATTATTTTTTTTGCAATTTTTGCTTTCAAGAACGAATATTGAATCTGGTTATCTATTCTTATCTTATTTGTTCTTTGACTTAAAATACAAGTTTTTGCCTTAGGAATTTAATGTTTATCATGCATTTTTTTTAATTCTTTTTCTTATCTACTTTTTGATTCATCTATAATAACTTTCATTTTCAAGGGCTATCTTTTTTTCCTTTCCTCTTTTTGTTGATGTTAAAAGGGAGAGGTAGTTTATATTTGTTTGAAGTATTTATTTGAAGTCTTTTGTCCTATATATGTAAGTTTATGTTTTGGTATTTTTTTCTTTATTATCTTGTATATTTTTGTATGGTGTTTATATTTTGATACTTGTGTATTTCTTTCGATGAATTTTGTGTTTGTTTTATATATATATAATATAAAAAAAGAGGATGATAGAATTCTTTTTCCTCATATTTTTAAGTTTTCCTTCATTGAGTGGGAGTTTAGGAGAAAAACACTTTAATTTGTTATTCAAATAATAATTGTATTTGTCATCATAAAAAAGAAAGAGATTGTTACAAATTAAGAATCAAGATTGAGATTGTGATTTTTGGTGATAACAAAATATTATTGTTATGATTTTATTATTTCTTCTAGCATATATTAGAAATTTCTTTTCGTTTCAGGTTATACTAATATCTTAGAGAAATCATATACTACTTTAGATTGCAGGAAACTTTAAAGAAAGATAGAATAGGATTTCATGTAATAGAGTCTATATTTTTTATTTTTATTCTTGAGTCTGACTGAGTGTGATTGTAATTGGGTAACCGTGCACACACACATAGGGGGAGAGTGATAATTTTTTTTTAAATTAATAATATTGTGCGATTTTTAATCAAGCTGTATAATTTAACATAATTTTCCTCCAAAATCAAGTTACTCCAACATGGGTTAATTTTTTTGAACTATTCGCACTGTATGATGTCCATTCATACAGATGACTGATAGAGTACAAAATTCTTTTCATACTAGATCGTACCATATGAACTTGTTCATTTTTGAAATTTTCGTACAGTATGATATCAGGTCATACATATGACTAACAGAGTACAAAATTCTTTTTATACTAGATCATAGCATACGAACTTACTCATTTTTGCATTGTCATATAGTATGATATCAGGTCATATAGATGATTAACATGGTACGAAATTCTTTTCATAATAGATCGTAGCATATGAACTTGTTCATTTTTTAATTTTTTGTATAGTTCGATTTTAGGTTATAAAAACGACTAATATAGTACAAAATTCATTTCATACTGCATCATACCATACGAACTCGTTAATTTCTGAACTATTCATACAGTACAATGTCAGGTCATACAAATGATTGATATAGTACAAAATTTATTTCGTACTAGATCATGACATACGAATAAATTTGTTTTTGAACTATTTGTACAGTACGATCTAAAATGTATAGACGACTATCTGTGTATGAAACTAAGTTCATCCCAATTTGTATTAGACGAAGCTCTAATTTTTTGAACTATTCGTATTGTACGATATATGATAGTACAGTATGATCGTAAGTCGGTTCACTTGAATTTTTCAATTTTTGGATGGTTTTTTTTAAGTGTTTTCTATATAAATAGCCCTAAAAACTGTCACATTATCTTTTTGCTACAAATTTCTTTTGAGTGAGTTTGGGAGAGATTTTTTTAGAATAAAGAGTGAGAGATCTAGTGAATGAAAATTATGAGGAATTCATAAGGTTGCCCAAAGTGAGGATCTCTTTGTATTCTTCAAGTTTTTATCCATCTTCTTTAGAGGCTCCTAAGAGAAGATTCTCAACATTAGATCAAGGTACTCTGCCTTCACTATGAGGGTAAAAAAGGACATCAATGTACTCTTCCTTCACCAAGAGGGTGAAAAAAGACATCAAAGTACTCTGCCTTCACTAGGAGGGTGGAAAAGGACGTCAACATACATTGTCTTCACCGAGAAGGTGAAAAAGGATGCTAAAGTACTCTGCTTCCACCAGAAGGATGAAAAAGATGAGAAGGTTGTAAAAGGCGATAGTTTTATGTCACACCGGATTGGTGGAAGAGAGTTTAAAAAGGCTTCTCCGCCATACTGTGTGGGCAAAAGGAGAGTCATTTGTGTTTAGTGTAATACCTTGAGAAGGAGTCTCCAGAGAGTGGATACAGGTCTAGTTAGACCGAACCACTATAAATTTTTATGTTATTCTATAAACTTTATTTTTTCTGACAATTTTTATTTTACTACTTTTAATTTTGTTGGTTGAAAATTTATATGTCAAAATCTTTTATATAGACAACTACATATTCCAGAATTAGTGATTTTACTTTTCATAAAGTTCAAAAAAGTTTTCCAAAATCCAAGAAGAACCTACACAAACTTTCACCGAAAACCCGTTGGTCGGCCCTAATTGACCCTATTACTTGACCATGTGTCGCATCCTGAAGTCAACATCTAGTCAACAGTCTTGTGACAACGATAGTCGCATCATGCTAGCGCTCTATCGCTCTCCTATCGCTTCACCGTCAGGTCTTAACTTCACTATCACATCATGTCACCATACAGTATGCTCCGGTAGGCTGTTGCTGAAGCTTCACACCTTTGTAGGATGAGGTAGCAAGATTCTTAGTTAGCAAAGATCATATTTATCCAGTCGTGAGTCACCCACAAGGCCATTGGCCACGACACCCAGGCCCTAAGCACAGTGTCATGACTCAACCAAACCTCGACTCAGCCCTACGCTGGTCCAGCAAGCCTCGTACGAATCAGCTACCACTCCCGGTGGTTTGTGGGTTAGGTCAGGTTAACCCAGTATCCCATGCGGGTTGGATCTGGGTTGGAACTCTTCACCCGTTTAGTTAAACAAGTTAGGTTCGAGTCAACCCGTTTATGTTTGAGTCAACTCAGGTTGGACCCGAACCCAACCCGTTGACCCGAATTAACACCCCTAATAATGGTTAGCAAAAGACTAGAAAATAGAATACAAACATAGCTATGTACAACCATATGCACTACTCATCAAACAAACCTTGATTTAGTGATGGTGGTGGCTATAAGTAATGGTGAAGTGAGGCAAACTAAGCCTCAAACCAAGCACAATTTGCCTCATGTTGCTATTGCATCTGCTCCTAGTGAGAAGTGGAATCTTATCAATGTTGTGTAAATTGCTCAATATAGGTATCAACTTTGAGTTCTAGGCATGCAAAGTGTTCAGTCCAAGCATCTTGTGGGTAATTATATGGAAGAGGAGGCTTTACTAGTGTTCCCCCTATTTCTTCTTCTTCCTTGGAGTCTGATGCAGCCACTTCTGATGCTTCCCTATGCCTCTCACTACAAATGATGTGAAAAGAAAAAAAATATTATACTTATTACACATAAATTGACTCAGGTACCCCAGTGCTCAAAATAGTTGCGCCATGACATTAAATAAATTAACTAGCACCTCGGCACTCTAAGCTTGACTTCGCCATGGCATTGGCCTAAATTGGTGCAACACTTTAACAGTGAATTGCTCAAACTTTTATAATGTGTCGTTGTAGGAGATTTGGTGTCGCGATGCTTGTGTAGGCAATTTGGCGTTGTAGTGCTCCAAGTATCAACGCTAGGGCATTGAATTATTTACAAAAATGATAAAGTACAAAGCACAACAATGTTCTATATATGGTGTTGAGGCACTAATAGCGATGTGGCGCTTGATGAAGTGACATTGGGTTGCTGAATTAAAGTGTAAAATGACATAATGTTGAACATAGCAGTACTCTATCATGACAATAGGTCATTGAAAGCACTACGACGTGAGGTTTCTGGGTGCTGTTGTGCTTAAGCAGAGTTTGCATTTGTAAAGCTTTTTCTTGAGATTTTTACGCACAACATTAACAAAAAAAAAACATATTTTCACTAGATTTTAATGCAAGAAATATTAACATAATTTCTTCTTAACAACATTATAGATGTTGAGGCAGCATCAACTGTATGCTAAGATCTCAAAGTGTATGTTTTGGTTGAATTAAGTTAGTTGCATTTCTAGGATTTATGGTTAATGGTAAAGGGATATATGTGGAACCCTAAAAGGTGCAGGCGATGGTGGGTTGGCAAAGGCCAACTTCCTATCAAAGGAACATAAATTTTTTGGGGTTGTTTAATTTGGGAATTATAGGAGTTTTGTCAAAGGCTTTTCACATACCATAATTCCGTTGACAAGATTGACTTAGAAGACTATGCAGTTTAATTGGATACTGAATGTGAGACAATTTTCAAAAGCTGAAATATTACCAAGTAAAAGGCCCCATTTTGGCCATTCAGTCTAGTGTGGACAAGTTCCAGGTGTTTGGTATTGTTTCTCTAACAAGATTGGGGTGTTTATTGCGGCAATATTATAAATGTATTTTCTTCGAATTACTCAGTTCATGATTTAGAGTTAGCGGCGATTATATTTGCTTTGAAGATTTAGATACATTATTTTTTATAGAGTGAGATTTGAGATTTATATTGATCGGTAGAGCTTGAAGTACATCTTCACTCAGAGGGAGCTAAATTTGAGATAGAGAATATAGTTAGAGTTGATCCAGGATTATGAGCTTAGCATTATTTATCAGCCTGGTAAGACTAGTTTGATAGTTGATTCTTTGAGTAGGAAGTCTCTGTTAATATAGCAGTCAGTATGATTGTATTTGAGGAGACATTGATTAGAGAGATGAAAAGATTAGAATTATTAACAATGCTGACAGGATTTTTAAAGATTGAGGCGGGATTAAAAAAAAAAAACGCTGCAGCTATTATCACATATTATTATTATTATTATTTAAATATTCAAATTTAATATTAAAAAATATATTTATAAAATATTAATTATGATTCGAGTCGGCTTGTGAGCTCGAGTTTAAGCACGGTTCATGAGCTTGTTAATGAGTCAAACTTGAGTTGGCTCGGCTTATTTACACTCCTAATCCCCATTGTCAGCATGGGTTCCTTTTCTTCTTGTTTGTCTGGATTCTCTCATTTAGCGTAATACAGCTTTCATTTTAATATTATTAGGCATCAGCAGCAAGATAATTAAAATGCTAGCAGTTTTAAAAACTGCCAAATTAGCTGCCAAGAATTTTTCGTGCCTAAAACTTTGACAATGTAGCATTTTCTACAAGTTTAAAATCAGTAGAATTCTTTACAGAAATGAAAGGAGAAATTACTGTTTTAACCCCATATTTTAAAAAAATTTAGAAATCTGGATAGGCCCATTAATTGGAGATCAAACTAAGCTTTTTAAATATTACTTTGGAAGCAAATTAAAAATCTATCTTAATATAAATATTATTAGAATATTTTAACCTGATTTTTTTCTTATTAAAATTAAAGTTGATTTTGATTTATAAATTTAATATAAGTTCAGTCGGAGGCGGTGAGTTTTGCTCTGCACTCAAGCAAGGGAAAAATACTGCAGCCATTAAACTCTTAGGTTACGCAATCCAAGTCCAGGAAGAAAAGAATATCAAAAACCATTATGAGAGACACAAAATGTTAATGTAGAAATATTTTTGGATCATTTGGGTTGGATTACTTTACCCTTCTAAAATTTTTAAAAAATATGAGAGAGAAAAGTGGCCAACTTATGACTTTTAGATTCCTTTTGATTTCAAATTAACTCATTATCATCATGCAAATGGTACCAAAAAATAAATTGAACACTTGTAAAATATTTTTTTAAAAAAATTGCAAAATGAGCATATGACCAGGTGCAGACACCAATAAAAATAAATATTAATTAATTTTACAGTGGTTAATATAAACTAATTATGATCTTTGAAACTTCTGTCACCTACCAAGAATGGGCTTAGGATTATTTTTCAGTTAAATTGTTGAGTTTAATATGCGATAGAACAATTATTTTTTCTAAATATGAACCATTCATATTTCTATTTCTTACTAATTAATGTGTGATAAAATTATCTCTTAAATAAATTTAATTTTTGGATATCTAAAGTGAACGATCATGGATTTATAATAAATTATTATTTTGATAAAAACGATTAATTTATGAATTTTTCAAAGGAGTTGAATATTTTGTTAACAAAGCTTCTCAACTATTACTTTTTCTATCTAAGAGTGTTTAGATGTCACTGTTCTAAATATAAAAATGAAGCATAATTAATACCATATGAAGTAAGGGTTAATTTTTATCAGTGGGGATTTCAAATCTATAGTTACTGGTTTTGCACATCATATGGAGCGTGCAAGCTACATGTTGACTCTCATAATGATGATTCAATAAGGTATGAACCATTAAATTAATAAAGAATTAATCAGGAGACAAGTATATATAAATGTAATATGTCTCATAATTTACGGAAGCTTATGTGCTGTCTCTTTTCACTTGTATGCTGGAATTTTATAATCATTTGATAGTGTGAGTTGTGTGTCATATATAGCTTCTAATAAAGCCACAACTGTAACAACCTAACAAATCATCATGTATATATTGATCTCAACCACTAATCCATAACAAACATATTTACATTATCCATACACGTCTAAAGCCACTTGAGTTGTACCTCTATATAATTAGTGTAATGCTTTAGCAAAGGGAAATGAAAAGCATTCTATTGTATATCATTTGTCCTATATTCTTATTTCGTTTCCTCTATTATCGTTCGTTTTCTATCTTACGTTTACTTAGGAGTAAAGTTTCTTCATGGTATCAGAGCAGACGTGAAGCAGGAAAACCTTATGGCACAGCCAACTACCTCTCAAGATGGGGAACCTTCAGTAAATTCTCAAATCGAACTCATATTCTCATTCAACAAGCAAGATTTTTCACAATAAAGGTCATCAACATCCATATGTTGCACAGACTAAACATTAACAATGTTCCTAATCCAGCTTACCCACAAAACAAAGCTCTGGTTGCTGCATCTGACTCTCACTCTATGAATTGGTTCCTTAACTAGGGTGCATCGTCCCACCTCACAAATTTACTTAACAACCTATCGCATTCCTCTCCCTATCAAGGAATAGATGGCATTACTATTGGTGATGGTACCTCTATTCCCATTGCAAAATCTGGCGACATACTGTTCCTAACCCCATTTCATAAGCTTAAACTATCTCTGATTCTTCATATTCCTGCTATCGCGCATTTTCTACAAGTCTAAAATCAGTAGAATTCTTTACAAAAATTAAAGGAGAAATTACAGTGTTAACCCCATATTTTAAAATTTTTACAAATTTGGATAGGCCTATTAATTGGAGACCAAACTAAACTTTTTAAATATTACTTTGGAAAAAAATTAAAAATCTATCTTAATATAAATATTATTAGAATATTTTAAAATAATTTTTTCCTTATTAAAATTAAAGTTGATTTTGATTTATAAAATTAATATAAGTTCAGTAGAAGGCGGTGAGTTATGCTCTACACTCAAGCAAGAGGAAAAATACTGCAGCCATTAATCTCTTAGGTCACGCTATCCAAGCTTGGCAGGAAGAAAAGAATATCAAAAACCATGCATTATGAGAGAGAGAGAGACAAAATGTTAATGTAGAAATATTTTTGGATCATTTGGGTTGGATTAGTTTACCCTTTTAAATTTTTTTAAAATTATGAGAGAGAGAAGTGGCGAACATATGACTTTTGGATTCCTTTTGATTTCAAATTAACTCATTATCTGAAAAGGAAGAAGGAATTAGCCGCATTCTAACAAAACAAAGCCAACTAACTATATAGGCAGCAGACACCCAGAATGATCGCAGCCTTCCAGATAAAAGCCGGATTCATTACACGTGCACGCATTGATAGCCAAGTGTTTTCAACTATCAAGATTAATGCCATCCACGTGTTTTATATAGGAAAAGTATAAATACATGTATACACGATAATGAGAAATCAAGAAAACAAATTATTCTTTCCAGTTATCTCCTGTGATTAATTTTCTTTATGGTATCAGAGCAAATGCTCAGCAACGACTGAGGAGATCCAAAGAAGGTAAAAGAATTCTATCTTCAATGGCTCAATCTGAATCTTCCCAAGTAGGAGATCCATCACCAAATTCTTCAAACAGCAACTGCACAATACCTGCATCTTTAAAGTTTGTTATAGCAAACATCAAAACCATAGTTCCCACCCAACTATCCAATAAAAGCTACTACATATGGAGATTTCAAGTTTTCAAACTCCTCAGAGCAAATGGTTTTGTAAATTTCATAGATCCGAATATAATCCCACTCTCCCGTCTTCAATCAACAGCTAATGGTGAAACAGTTAACAATTCTAAATACACTGAATGGATTCTGATTGATTAGAATCTTGCAGCAGCTCTTTGTTCTACTATAACTCCAGCTATTCTACCCTATGTACTACATTTAGATTCATCTACTGACATTTGGAGTACAGTTAAGAAGATTACAGTCCTCTAATAGATCCTGTGTAATTCAACTCAAAAATGAGTTGCATAATGTTTCAATGAAATAACATACAATGTCAAAATATCCAAATGAAGTCAAAACCTTGGCAAACAAAATAGCTGCAGCAGGGGCCATTATAGATAAAGAAGATATTATTCTTTATACACTCAATGGTCTGCCACCTGCATATCAATCATTTAAAAGCATAATTCAAATAATGGTACAACCAATAAGCCTTGATGATCTATATGCTTTTCTAATCAGTGAAGAGATAAATCTCAATGCAGAAGTAGCCAGACAACAAAACTTTCCAGACCAAAAAATAGCTTTATACTTTATAAGAGGTAGAGGAAGAAGAGGGCGAGGAAGATTTATACAATATAATACCAGAAACAATAGCAGCAATAATTCCACTCAGCCTGTTATAATATGCCATATATGTAAAAGAAGGGTCACATGGCAGCAAATTGTTGGCATTGATTCAACATAAATTACACACCCTCTCAGTACAGTCAAATGCAGCTTTCATTGCCACAAATGATTATACCAACCCAGATTAGTACTTGGATTCTTGAGTAGCTTCACACCTAGCTAATGACATCAACAATCTCACATTTAGTGAACCAAAACAATATAATGAAACAGAAAACATACTCATCGGAGATGGAAGTACCATGCCCATAGCACATACTGGAGCTGGGATTTTACCAACACCCAATATTAAGCTTTACTTACCTCAAATACTCCATATCCCCAATCTCTCTCATAATTTACTTTCCACATATCACCTTACCAATGACAACAACATTTCCATTATTTTTGGCACTCATGGTTTTACTGTGAAGGACATCAAGACAAATAAAACTTTGCTTCAGGGTCCTAGTCGTAAAGGACTCTATCCCATCACAGCCCATACCAAGATTTACCAATAAAAAGCTTTGCCAGCTCAAAATAAACACCAAGCCGTCATTCTCTGGCATAATAGACTTGGTCATCCACATTCCAGAACCATGGCCATTATCTCCAACTCAAACACACAACTCAACATACCCACACTTCACACTTTATGCTATGCTTGTAAAGAAACCAAAAGTCACAAACTTCAGTTTCCTATATTTGGATCTAGATCTAAAACACCACTTAAAATAATCCACTATGATGTAAGCAGTCCAGCTCCATTCACCTCAACACAAGGATTATGATATTATGTAATCTTCATAGATGGCTATTCTCGATTTGTATGGATATTTCCTATGGTTTGCAAATATGAAGTTCCCTCTATCTTCATTACTTTCCAAAATATGATTGAAAAATAGCTTCCCTACAAAATAAAATAGTTTTGGTCAGATGGAGGAACAGAGTACATAAACAAAGTGTTGCGAAACTACTTGAGAAACCACGACATTATCCAACAGATATCATACTCATATACACCAGAACAAAATGGAGTTGCTGAAAGAAAACACAGACATCTCATTGAAATAACAAGAACGTTGTTAAAGACAGCTTCTGTACCATATTTTCATTGGCCAGAGGAAGTACTCACTGCTTCTTACCTCATATATAGACTCGATCCCAACTCACACAAATCACAACAAATCTTCTCTATAGTTTCTATATAAAAAGGAACCTGATTACTCCCACATAAAAACATTTGGTTGTGCTTGTTTTCCTAGGATACCTCCACAACACAGACATAAGCTTGCCCCAAGAGCCAATCTATCCATTTTTCTCGAATACTCTACCTATCACAAAGGATACAAATGTCTTAACACAAAAACAAACCAGATTACAATTTCCAAACATGTTGTCTTCGATGAGACAACATTCCGATTCAATGATACCAAATAAACCATCATACAACCCACCATCACAACTGACAATCCCTTCCTTCTCACACCCACCACCCAATTCCAACCCAATATGCCATGTCTATTCTCAATATACCAAGGCTCAACCTATGTAAATCCATATCCAATCCCTCATGCACAAAGCCACCATCAAAAATAAATCTAGATCCTATTCTCACAGACCATTATACATACTAACAACTCACTGGCTACTTACAATACCTCACAATAACCAGACCAGACATTGTATATCATGTCAATCTACTATGTCAAAACATGCACGACCCAAATCCATATCATGCATACCTGCTCAAAAGATTACTCTAGTACATCAAAGGAACAATCAACTATGGAATCCACATTTTTTGGGTCAGCTACAACTACAATCATACTCTGACGCAGATTGGGCAAGTGACACAGAAACAAGAAAGTCAATGACTGAATATTGCTCTTTCTTAGGCAATACACTAGTCTCATGGAGTGTTAAGAAGAAACATACCGTAGCAAGATCATCTACGGAAGCAGAATACAGGGCTTTAGCCATGGCTATCACGGACATCATTTGGCTATGACAACTGCTACTAAATTTCAACATACCTACATCACAGCCGATGATTCTTCACTGTGACAACAACTCTACCATATCGCAAGCCAATAATCTGGTATTTTATGCCAGGATAAAACATGTAGAGATAGATCATTATTTCATTCAACATCAAATACATATGAACATCATTCAGATTAAGCAGATCAGCACTCAAGAACAGGCTGCAGACATACTCACAAAACTGCTTTCAACATTAAGATTTCATCTTCTTCGCGCCAAGCTTAGTGTTTCCCAGAAACCCTAAGCTTGAGGGGGAATGAAAAGAAAGAATGAATTAGCCACAGTCTAACAGAATGAAGCTAGCTAGCTATATAGACAGCAAACATCCAGAATGATCGCAGCTGCCCAGACAACAGCTGGATTCATTACTCGTGCATGCATTGATAGCCAAGTGTTTTCAACTATCAAGATTAATGTCAGCCACATGTTTAGTATAGGAAAAGTATAAATACATGTATGCACGATAATGAAAAATCAAAATTATTCTTTCCACTTATCTTTTTTGGTTAAGTTTCTTTATTATCATCATGCAATTGATACAAAAAAATAAACTAAAGACTTGTAAAATATTTTTAAAAAAATTGCAAAATGAGCATATGGCCAGGTGCATACACCAATAAAAATAAATATTCATAATTTTATAGTTAATTACAAAATAAGCATCATCCCATCTCACAAATTCACTCAACAACCTATCACATTCCTATCCCTATCAAGGAATAGATGGCATTATTATTAGTGATGGTACCTCTGTTCCCATTGCAAACTCCGGCGACAGATTATTCCTAACCCCACTTCATAAGCTTAAACTATCTTTGATTCTTCATATACCTGTTATCACACATAATCTTTTTTACATTTCAAATCTAACTAATGACAATAACATCTCTATTACTTTTAATTCCTCTGCTTTTTTCTTCAAGGATATGCAAACAAATTAGATCATACTCACCAGGCCTTGTAGTGATGGATTGTATGCCCTCTCCAACCCCTCATCAGCTACTCACAACTCCATCTTCACTTCCATCTTCTCACAAGCAATCCTCTAGCATAACCATCTCGGCCATCCTCATCACCATGTTACTGCCATCAACTCCATTCTTAACCCGGAACTCAAAATACTTGGTTTCTTATATGCTTGCATTTCTTGTGAGACATCTAAAGTGAAAGTTCGTTAGGGATGTTAAGCCCTATAGAACTGGCCCAAAGCTAATTAAAAGAGAGAGGTGATTTGAAAAACTTTAAAACCAAAGATAAAACTCTAACCAAAATCACCACAAACAAAGTGCGGAAGAAAAAATAAATGCGGAAGCGATAATAAGAAAAGAACACACCAAATTTATAGTAGTTCGGTAAAACCTTGACCTACGTCCACTCCTTGGAGGCACCCTCCAAGTGTTGCACTACAAAAGTGTCTCTCCTTTAGCCCCCACAGCTAGGCGGAGAAGCCCTTACAAAATCACTTCCACCTTCCCCGGTGCGGCGGAGTCGCCGGGTCCTTTGACACCAAAGAGATCTTCTTCTTTGGTGAACTTACCTCGAGACAATCCTTGAATCCGATGGTACTAAGGTGCGAGTTTGCCGGAGCAACCGTGTGGATCCCCCAATACACTCCCTTGAGTTCCTCCCCCTCAAAGGATCTTCTCCCTCTCAAACTCCACCCTTTCCTCTCTCCCTTTCAAGCTCTCTCTTCAAGTTTCCCCCACAAGAACGAAGCTACAATGGCTTCCAAAGACACTTACAAAGTGTCATGCCAAGCTTAAATAGAAGATCTCAAAATGAGCTCATTAATGCAAGTTGCCGACATTATCGTCCAGGATGATAGGTATATCGTCCTGGTCGATCAGTACAAATTCAGCTCATCAGCCTGGGACGATTTGGGACGATCAGAAGAAAATTGGTTACATCGTCCAGGCCGATCTCACGATCGTCCTGGCCTATTAGTTTAAAATCGATTTCAATCGTCCTGATCATCGCCCTGAATACAACCTGTCCGATGTAGATCGTCCAGGCCATCGTCCTGGCCGATCATGTGATCGTCCCAAACAATGTGATCGTATCAATCAACCATTAATGCTTTCCAAAGATACCAGATCAATTTAGGCATAATTGATTTAGATCGTCCTGGATGACAATAATATCATCATGGCCGATTTCCTAAAATAAAGAATTCCAAAATTGATTATGGCGGTTGATTTTTTCTGAATTGAGCCGATCGTCCTGGCCGATACAGGTATCGTCCAGGCCGATCTGTTGACGGGTGCCTTAATGAGGATGCCCTAATTAGGGTTTCTGATTTTGGACATATCGTCCCGGCCGATATTACAAAAAATAGAAATCTTATAGGGAACAACAGGAGATCTTCCAAGTTACAAACCAACTGGTCCCATACCAAAAACAATAGACTTAAGAAAGGAAAAAAGATTACAATCTGACTCAGACCTAGTCTACCCAATCTTAAGCTGGTACTGGTTTCAAATTGCAGTCTGATCGTGTGGACCTGAAATGTTAGTAGAAAGAAGTCATAGAGAAAAAGCATGTTTGCTATCATCAAAATCATAAGCCATAGATCCGCAACATAAAGGTCATAAATTAGTGTTGGAAAACTCTTCTAATCATCAACTTAAACCATTAGCTATAATTCATTCGGATGTATGAGGATCTTCCCTAATTCCTTCTAATCAAGGATACATATATTATGTGATATTTATCGATAATTTCTCTTGTTTTATATGGATATTTCCAATGCATTACAAATTGAATGTTACCAACTTATTTATCAATTTCAAATCTCAAATTGAACATCAAACCTCTCATAAAATCAATTTTTTATGCACATATGGAGGCAAATAATACCTAAATAATCAAATATCTCGATTCTTCAAACAACATGGCATTCACCATCAGATTTCTTATCCCTATACCCCTGAACAGATTGGTCTGGCTAAAAGAAAACACAAGCACATTCTAGACACAACCCGAACATTACTTCAAATCGCTTCCGTTTCATACATGTACTAGCTTGAAGTTGTCCTAACATGTGCCAATTTAATAAACAGATTACCTCTCCAATAACTCAAAATCAATCACAATTTCCACTACAGGAAATGCAGTTCTTATCGGCGGTTTACCTTGTTTTATCGGCGATTTAAAAAAAAAATCGGCGTCTTTTTGACGGTTTATAAGCTGCCGGAAAAAATGGCGTCGGAAATCGTTGCCGGCGGTTTTTTTTGGGTGGTCTATTTCTCCGACGGCGCTTGCCGTCGGTTATCACGAGAGTTATTATTGGCGGCTTTCCGGCTGTCCAACCACCGGCAACCATACCGGCGACTACTTGGAGGTACATGCCGACAGAATTGCCGGCGGTTGTAGCCACCGGCGTGTCGCCGAAGAACCGCCAGCCAGCATCGGTAAATTGCTAGTAAAATATCGGCGGTTACCTGGCGGTCCGAACCGACGGCATGTCCGACGGTGTAAGCAGCTGGTGTATCGCCGGACACCCACCGGCAAGCATCGGTAAACTGGCGGTTTAAAGAGATTTTCGGCGACGTCAATCAGCCGCCCGGTATCGTCATTTCTGACGGCCAAACCGTCGGTTGGCCGCCGGATACCTATAGCATCTGAAAAAGAAATTGACAACCTCCCCTCTATTTGAGGGAGGTTAACCCTAGAGTCTAAACATGTACAAAAAGCAAGCAATAACAATAATTTTGGGCAACACGCCACTATATTCAATCAATTATCATAACTATATATATAAGTAAAACCAAACAAAATAATAAATGTAACCAAAGTTCACATGTTCAACCAAATTCACAAGTTCTAAGTTTAACCAAATAACTTTACAATCATATCATCATAAGTTCATCAAACATAAAAAAGTGCTAATCCTTATTTGTATCCTCGTTGTCTGGAGTTGCATGTGGCTGCTGTGTCTCTTGCTCTTTCTTCCTTTGGCTTTCATCTATGTAGGATTGCAGTTCTGCTTGCATTTTATTTTGAACCTTTCTCATTTCTTCTATCCTCTAATCAGCGTTGCACTTACAGTTTTTTCAGCTCCACTTGGATCATAAAATGCTGAGGTGGATGAACTGCCCTCATACGCATATCCTTGCGATCCCATGTCATATACCCTCCCCCTCTGTCTTCCTCCAACAACATCTGACCATGTATGATACTCAAAAATCTGGGTTGATTCTGAAGATGATCCCTCACCATTGGACTGCTGACTTGCCCGTGCTCGTATAAAATCATCCTGCAATAATAAATCCATAAAATTTATTGATATTACAATTAGTTAGTTTTATTAAAATAAATTTATATTCCCAAAATCCGAAAAATTATACTCACGTGAGCCTTCTTAGCCTTTTCATCAACCCACTGATGATCAGCTTGATGTTAATGAGTTCTTATATGCAGCTCCAGCGGTGTTGTCTCCTGACCAATGTACTCTTTCTGAAAATATAAGATATAGTTATAATAACATAGATATATTTAATAAACTAATTTAAAACTCTTACCAGTTGTCGTCTATGTTCCATATGAAGAACAAATCCACCAATATGAAGAGCGCTTTCTAAACCCCCACAATATGAACAGATCCACCAGCAAACGTCCCCCTATATAGTTATGAAAATATTTATTAAAGCACATGTGTAAAACATAACAAGTGTACATGCTATACCTTAAAACAAGTATACTTTACTTGAATAGGAATGCATTGTCTACCTCTACCTTTATTAACATAAGTCAAATCTAATACCTCAACTTTCCTTACTGGGTCATCAAAAGGCCTCCGTTTAATGTGACAAAACCATGTAAAGCGACTATCTATAATCTTATCTTCCAGTGGACCTACTCCAACCTTATCACGTATAAGCTCACTTCGTATCCTATCTCTAAGGGTTAATCCACTCATCATTATCTTTAATTTATTGACCACGATTCGGCACCATAAAGCATTGCATTTCTCGCCACCATCTTATAGAATTTTAACTAAAGTTTGAGGGGGACTATTCTATCACACAATAACAAGCACGATTCATTCCTTCATTTCAACCATCAAAGTTGAATTGTGCTGATGATATCTGGCTTTCTATTTCACCATCACTCTGAACAAAAGATCCAAGATATCTAAAATGTGTATCTTATTAATGACTTAATCGCCCAAAGTCACAATCCCCTCACTAGGTCTATTGCTACTAAAATAATATATATATATATATATATATATCTACAATTACACTTAATATATTCAATTTTAGATCTACTTAAACGAAAGCATTTAGACTCTAAGGTTGACCTCCATAATTCAAGTTTACCTTCAACTCCCTCTCTAGTCTTATCAACAAGAAGAATATAATCACCAAAAAGCATACAATAGAGTACAACCTCTTGCAAATGTCTAGTGAGAGCATATAATAACCAAAAAGCATATAAAAAAAGATCACCTATCTAGGGAGCACGGTGTGTTCGTCGGTGGTGTGTTTGTGGGAGTTCGACGGTGGTCTTGCAGTGAGAGCTCGAGGGCGGTCGGTGTGGGGACGGCGGCCGGTGTGGAGTCGTCGGTGGTTGTCAAGCTGCTCGGTCGAGCGAGAGGCGGGCGGAGGCGACGACGGAGCACAGGCGAAGAGAGAGAAGGGAAGAAAAGAAATGAAATGGGAGGCTCGGGCTGGTTCATTTTAGGGCTTTTACCGACAGTTTTCCGGCGGCGACCACTTAACACCGGCGGTTGTCGCCGCCGGTATGCTGCCGAAAATATTTAAGTTCGACGATTAATCTGGCAGTTTCATGACCGCCGCTAGTTCCAGCGACATATTCTTAAATAACCGCCAGTTAGGCCGCAGGTATTAACCGGCGGCCAAACCACCGGTTAAAATCGCCGTTATTACCAGCAGCTAAACAACCGCCAGTCTAGGCCGCCGGTAACAGCTGAATTTCCTGTAGTGTTCAACTCCTATACAACACTCCACCTTCTTATTCTCATCTTCGCACATTAAGTTGTGAATGTTTCCCTTTGATCCCTTCCCCTTTTCGACACAAACTTGCACCCACTCCAAATCATGTGTCTTCATGACTTGGAATCTTACAAGGGCTATAAATGCCTAGACCCGTCCACAAATCATGTCTACATTTCAAGACATGTCACATCTATAGAAAACTCTTTTTCTTTCACCAAATCCTCTCCACTAGAAGCTCTCGATCTCTACCTCAAACCCATCTCATCATCTCCTTGTTCCTACACCACCATAAAGAATTCCACAAACCCCACAACTAATCAAACCTCCAATTCTCTCCAAGATCCATATAGTCTCAGCTGATCATCCTCTACCCCGGCCCAGTCAGCCATATCCAATCAAATACCCACCACAACTTTGATCTCTCCATCACTTAACCTACCTGCAGATCCTTTAGTCCTTCACCACCCAATGATTACCCTCCTTCAAACAAGCTCTTTAAAACCAACAAACTGGCTCAATCTCCTCCATCACCAAACTCCACATGTCATTTCATCAGACCCAACCACTTACTCTAAGGCTATCAAACACATTGAATGGAAAAAGGCTATGGCACTCGAATTCTTTGCTTTACAAAAACTAGGGGCATGGTTCTAGTTCCTTTTTCTCCTAATGCATTTATTCTTGGTTGTCGTTGGACATACCGCACCAAACATCAGTTAGACATATATGTTGCTTGGTTCAAATCCCCACTTGTTGCATAGGGTGTAAACAAGTCGAGTTTTGACCCTTATCGAGCTCGGCTCATTAGTGGAAAGCAAGCTCGAACTCGAGCTCATCTCACTGTAAACGAGCTCGAGCTGGCTTATGAGCCATGTGTCAGACTTTTTAAAAATCCCACCTAAATTTAAAAAATTGGGTTGGCACAAGATCACTTTTTTAGTGTTAGAAATTTATATAATTTAGTATTCTAATAACATTCGATGGTGAAAAGAGTAAAATTTCTATTTTACATTGAAGAACTCTCAATTTAATAAAATAAAATAGATTGATTATTTCTTCACACGCGCGCTTAGATCAATAATACAATTACTCTACATGCAATAACAACACTGATGACAATGTAAACGATAATGGCAACTCTTCAAAATTAAACTACTTTATCCAGAGAGAATTTACCATGATCAAATATTATTTGTTATATATATTGGCTTACCGACCCAGAATCAACACTTGGCGCACACAGCTTAGGTTGCTTGCTACATATCTTCTATTTTATATTTTATTAAATTATTGCCTTAATTAATATCGTATGGACATTTGGAGTAAAGATTCCTGGAAAAGCCTGGTGAACAAAACCAACAAAACGATAGCGTTAAATTGCATGAAGAGGGTTTTTTATTTTGTAGGAGAACCACGGGATGTATTAATTGAATGCGCCTATGCATGTATAAGAGGAGAAGATATTTTGTCCCGATCGATCGAGCGTACGTAGACTGAGCACCTCTCCACTTGATGAGATGGTGTGTATATATATATAAAGACGATCATCATATGTACATACCTCCCCTCCTGTACGTGTTAGAGAAGAATAAGCAATAGCAACGAGAAGGACGAAGAGATCAATAAGTTGAGGAGGGAGTAATAGAAATAATTGTGAAGGCAAGCCAGAGAGCGAGGTAATTAAGCAGCCAGCTTGTGAAATCGAGAATAGGTAGAGAGATGAATAGCGTGGATTATAGTTGGAGCGGGAGCCAGAGCATGAGCGTAAGCCAGAAGGCTTCTCATATGATGGGAATGCCTTCGGCGAGTTTCGATGGGGTGTTCTCGCGTTCGAGGGCGAGTGAGACGAGAGCTATGGAGGAAGAGGCTCTGCGATGGGCGGCCTTGGAGAAGCTGTCCACATATGATCGGCTGCGAACTGGCTTCATCCGGCGGGCGCTCGATAGCTACGAAGCAAGCTGTCAAGATGTGAGGAGTAGAACATATTACAAGTACCAGGCGGTGGACGTTGCGAATTTGGGTTTGGCCGAGCGTCAGGAGTTCATCGCCAGGATCTTTAGGGAGGCGGAGGAGGATATTGACACCTTCCCTAAGAAGCTACGAGATCGGATTGATAAGTAATATATATTATTAATCACTTTATTTCTTTCTCTCTTTCTTTTTTTGGAAAGAATTTATTAAACTTATCAATCAAAGATTATATTTTTCAATGATTTAGTGGGGAGTATATCTAAATATGTATGATTTAGTAAAAAAAAAAAAAACATAGAAACATATTATATGAGACTTCATACTGAACATGGTTAATTTATTTTTCTTCAATCAAACATTAAGAATATAAAAAATATTATATTTACTTTCTTTACACTAATATTACTTGCAATCAAACGGCCTATAAATGTAATTTGTATGATTGAGAGCATCTTTTATGGAAAGGCTCAATTCTATGCTATTTAGCAAAAATTATAATGAATCATACTGCCACAAAAAAAAAAACACCTCATGTCTTAATGTTAACACTGACTTTACAAAAGGCCTGTATTATTTAAAAGTCTTAATTTGTATGTTGTCGTTTTGGATGATTTTTTATTATTTTTTAACATAAAATTTAAATCTTTTTACTTTTAAAAAATTTTTTTAAAGAGCCGAAAGAAAGTATCGATCTCAAAGGAAACTTTAATCAGATTTTTTAAATATTTGAATTTTTTGGCAGGCATGAAGATGCCGGCCCATTCGCATCTTTTCTGACTTTTTTAGAAGAGAGGAACATTTCGTAGCTAGCGAGTTTCTCAATACTTTAGAAAAAAAAATGACATGATTTTTTTATTTCTTAAAAGTGTTGAGCTGATTGTAGATAATAGATAGTTTTATATTGAAAAAACAGTTTCATTTTTTTCTTTTTCCTTACTGAAGATTAATAAATGATATGGAAGGCCTTTGATATCTTCTAATTGCATGCCATTTGTGATGACCAATAAACTAAAGACCCAGCCTTTGTCCACAACAAAAGACCAATATTGAAAAAAAATTAATTAAGCTCTAATGTCCACTATTTCAAAATCTTGAATTGCTTAATTTTTACTCGTTATATTTGTTTGCATATGCCGGCCAGCAAATTAAATTAACTTATTCAAATTGCATTTTCTTTAAATAAGAAGAATCCAGCATTTAGGAAAAGTCCAAATTTGTATTTCTCTCAATGCTGCAACAGCAGGTTGTGCCTAAACCGTATATAAATCCTAAACTTGAATAATTTAATTACGATATTTTTATTATCTTTTAATGACATGAAGTCATGTAATATTGATTAACAAATAATATTAAATCATAAAATTATCAATTATTAAATTTATGAGAATTTACATGTAATCAACATAACAATTATCATATTAGATTAAAAAATTATTCCCTTAATTACATATGGTAATACTACAGACATAATGTAAATAAATAAAAATGTCAAGTATAAAATTAATGATAAAACAATAGAAAAACTAAGGTCTAAATTAATCATCTTTTATGATATTTCATGAATCATGCATCCTTATCATTTTTTTTTTCATAAGCACAAATTATCCGCGAACTTACTTTAATGAATTAATGTGCTAATTATTATTTATGATATATTTGCATTTTTTTGGGCAGGGTCGGTATCGATCTTCCAACGGTAGAGATCCGATTCGAAAATCTATCGGTAGAGGCTAAATGTCACGTGGGGACAAGGGCATTGCCAACGCTTCTTAATGTCACCATAAATATTGCTGAGTCAATTTTGAGTTTGTTTGGTATTAAATTTTCCCAAATGACTACTCTCAACATCCTTAAAGACATCTCCGGAATTATAAGATCATCAAAGTAATCATATATATATATCTTATATTTAAAGCAAAAGAAAAAAGAGAGAGGAGATAGAGAGAGACAATCTAAGTGTATGAGGAATCATTTATTTATTTTCTTGCAGAATGACATTACTCCTAGGGCCCCCATCTTCAGGAAAGACTACATTATTGCGAGCATTAGCAGGAAAGCCTGATTCATCTCTAGAGGTTTGTGTTTAATTAGTTGATTGATGAGATAATTAAATGTATATATAGTTAACAAAGTGCTACTGATCATCGAAGTAGTCATTTGGTTCATTGCTATTTAGATAAAAAAAATTATTTTATGATTCCCAAATACTATTGTAAAAAGAATAATATAATAACGCAGATGGGAGGAGAGGTAACATACAATGGATATAAGCTCAGTGAGTTTGTCCCTCAAAAGACAGCGGCATACATTAGCCAGAATGACGTCCATGCTGGTGAAATGACTGTGTATGAGACACTTGACTTCTCTTCCAAGTGCCAAGGCGTGGGAGATAGAAATGGTATGATATTTAAACCAGCAAGTTACAGCTAGCTACATTTTTCTGTATGAATAACATGGTAATTGCTGAAACATCATATATATATTTGTATTTTGTTGATCTTCAGAACTTCTCAGTGAGTTGACTAGAAGGGAGAAGGCTGAGGGCATATTGCCTGACCCTGAGGTGGATCTTTTCATGAAGGTATGTACATTTCAATAAGCCATATTTAGGTTTTGTTTAAATGCTATAAAACCATAGATTTCTTTTGCTTCCCAGAGAAAGTAGATATATATATATATATAGATAGATAGATTTCTATAATAATGGTTTATGTTTTAGGCCACTTCTATTGGAGGTGGGAAGAACAATCTTCAAACAGATTACACATTGAGGGTACGTAAGCTAGCTAGTCATTTGCTTCACAGGCATTAATACTTGCAACAACCTAGAATTAAAGTACATCAATATTGCTTTTTGTGCCAATTGGTGGACTGCAGATTCTAGGACTGGATATTTGTTCTGATATTGTTGTTGGTGATGAGATGAGGAGAGGAATATCTGGAGGACAAAAGAAACGCCTTACTACCGGTACTTAAAACTGCTCATCATCATAATTTTTATATAAAAATCAACGAACAAAAATTATTTAAATATTTCATTTTACTTCTCTATTTAGAAAAGGTTGCTAAATTAAAAAAAAAATACACAAAGAAGGAGGTGTGTGGAGATGCAATAAACAAACTCCCATGTATAGTGATAGGAAATACTTGAAATCAAGTAATTCCTAGCGAAAACTGAAGCGGAACAAGAGGGAAAAACTGTTGTCTCCAGCCGTGGACAGCAGCTTTACACAGGAAAACAGTGAGGAAACGCGAGAAAACTGAGATCCAACGCAAGCAAAGGCTAGTATTTTATTAGTAGACGAATAAAATAGCAAAGATACAATTTGTTCTTCAATTCGAGAGGAAGAACGTACTCTCCAAAGTCTCCGGCGAAGCCAAGAGCCCAAAACAAAGCCTAGATCTCAAAGAGAAAACTCAAATTCAAGATGCCCAAACCCTAGGAAAAACATCTATTTAATGCATACAAATCAAAAGGAATTCCCTAAACAGTCCCTACATTCAAATTTCCCTCTCAAAACGCTCAAAAAAACTTCCTAAACGGCTCTACGGGGACGAACGGGCCGCTCGTTCTCCGCCAGAGGCGGATCTCTGCCGTTTTTGCGAATAGCTGGTCCCGTGCGGACCGGCTGGACCGGTCCCGTGGACCAGTCTAACATATAGTTTCCTGATAAGGCAAACTTATTTACTTTGAAAGTACAAAAGAAAATAGCTTTTTAAAATGTTTTTAAGAATGACTAATGCTTTTTGAAAATAATTTGAGTATGAATGGACAAATTAATATTTTGCAGGTGAGATGATTATAGGGCCAACAAAGACATTATTCATGGATGAGATATCAACTGGGTTGGATAGCTCAACAACGTATCAAGTTGTGAAGTGCCTCCAACAAATTGTGCACCTAGGAGAAGCCACTATACTTATGTCTCTCCTCCAGCCAGCGCCTGAGACATTTGACCTTTTTGATGACATCATCCTACTAGCTGAGGGTCAAATAGTCTACCATGGTCCACGAGTACACGCCCTTGAATTCTTTGAGAGCTGTGGGTTTAAATGCCCTGAGAGGAAGGGTGCTGCTGACTTTTTGCAGGAGGTTACATCAAGGAAAGATCAGGAACAATATTGGGCAGAAATGAATAAACCTTATCGATACATTTCTGCGGGTGAATTTGTTAGACATTTCAAACGCTTTCATGTTGGCAGAAGTTTGCAAAATAAGCTCTCATTTCCTTTTGACAAGAAGAAGAGTCATGGAGCAGCATTGGTGTTCACTAAGCACTCTGTTCCATTTAAGGAGCTCCTTAATGCATCCATTTCAAAGGAATGGCTTTTGATCAAAAGGAACTCCTTTGTTTATATCTTCAAAACAGTCCAGGTTTGCTCTAATTAACCAAATCCAACAGTTGTGCTCTGCATAACATCATATTTTCTTAATCAGCATGTTATGATTTTTTTCTCTTTTTGAAGCTCACCGTATTGGCATTGATGGCCTCAACTGTTTTCTTGAGGACAAACATGCATTCAAGAAATGAAACTGATGGGTCAGTCTACATTGGAGCAATCATCTACAGTGTCATTGTAAACATGTTCAATGGGTTTGCTGAACTAGCTCTTGCTCTCATGAGGCTTCCAGTATTTTACAAGCAAAGAGAACTCCTCTTCTATCCAACGTGGATTTTCAGCATTCCAAACTGCATTATTCGGATTCCCATATCTATTGTGGAATCTGCTGTTTGGGTGATTGTAACATACTTCACTACAGGATATGCTCCAGAAGCTGATAGGCAAGTTTCCTAGCCATTCGTCAAAACATATTTCTCAAAAAGTTTCATCCTTAAATCTGGTGTTTGTCAAACCTCCTTAAATTTATATATTTGAGCTTAAAGTTTACTAACGTGATTAGGGTTATATAGTTAGATTTATAGCTAAGAAAATGTGTCACAAGATTGGGGCGATGCATTGTGCTCCACTGATTTACTATTTTCTCACTCTCTCAAAATTTTTCTGTATAGAAATTTCATGTTATTTATTTCCTTTAGTGCTGGTTTTCTAGCTTACAAGATATAAATTTTCTATTGGGTAATCTCACTACGATCACTAGAAAAATTTTCTAACTCCAATTTTTCCCGAGCAGATTCTTCAAGCAATGGCTTATATTCTTCCTCATTCAACAGATGGCAGCAGGCCTTTTCCGGGTTGTAGCAGGAGTAGCTAGAGAATTGACTTCTGCGAACACTTTGGCATGTCTCCTTACGCTATACATGTTTAGTGTTAGTGGCTTCATTCTACCCAAAGGTTCTAATCATTGCAACCTGCATTACATCCTGTAAATTTAATGGAATTAATAATGTTATGTTGATAATATGATATTCCATAAGAACCTTAAAAGACAATTATAGGATTCTAAACAAAAAGGTTATATGATGTTTTTCACAGAGATGATACCAAAATGGTGGAAATGGGGTTACCAAATTTCACCTACAACATATGCATTTACTGCTCTAACAATTAATGAGATGTTTTCGCCTAGATGGATGGACAAATTTGTAAGTATTAATTATATATAGTTGTACTCTTTGACTTGGACATTATAATTATGTAATTACTTCCTGCTGTGTTGTTAATGACAAACTCTGCAAATAAAATATCTTATGCTTATTGACATGTTTTGCTCAATCAATTTGATGCAAGTATATATTCTATAAACTAAACCTTCCTGCTAATATTGAGTAAAACTGGCAGGCATCTGATGGCAGAAAATTGGGCGTGGCAATCCTAGAGAACAACAATGTCTCCACTGATGAGAGCTGGTATTGGAAGTCAGCCTTCATTCTTTTACTATATGCTGTCTTCTTCAATGTTATGTTCACCCTGTCCCTCATGTATTTAAATCGTAAGTCATTCCAATTTTATTGATCCACGAGCTTCATACAAGAATGATTGGCATTACCAATTACCAATGACATTCAAACTTAAGTTTCTTTTTTGGGTTAATTAATGATAGCTCGGGGCAAGCCAAATCCGGTCATATCAGAAGAGAAGGCAGTGGAGATCAAGGCAAATGGAGAAGTTGAGGCAATAGACTATCCACGAATTAGAAGGGTGGGGCTATCATCCAAAAAATCTTTTTCTCGGTCTATATCAGAAGATAAGAGAAATAAGGGTATGCTCTATATAATATACAAACGAAGTTTTCAAACAGAGAATTTCAAGAAAGACTATTCATCATCTTCTGAGATCATCATGGTATTTATTGCTCATGCAGTTGAGATGATGGTCCAAGATTCAAATTTTCGTAACAGTGATGCTTCACCTGATTGGCGTGATTATGAAGCATACAAGAATCAAGCCAAAAAAGCCATCTCTACAAGAGGAATGGTTCTCCCTTTTACACCCCTTGTCATGTCTTTCAATGAAGTGAACTACTATGTTGACACGCCTGCTGTGAGCTTCTCCTTCTTCTTAATTACTTGCATGTGGATTTTTAATCAAAAGAAGTGAAAATTCAATTGTAACTACATAATAAATAAAAAATAATCAGAGACTTTGGTTTGATAGGAAATGAAAGAGCAAGGAATTACTGAAGATAGGCTCCAATTGCTGAGAGGGGTTACTGGCGCATTTCGCCCTGGAATTCTTACCGCCCTTATGGGAGTGAGTGGAGCTGGAAAAACAACTCTTATGGATGTCTTGGCAGGCAGAAAAACTGGCGGCTACATTGAAGGAGATATTCGAATTTCAGGTTATGCTAAGAACCAAGCAACATTTGCTAGAATTTCAGGATACTGCGAACAGTTTGATATTCACTCTCCTCAGCTTACTATCCGAGAATCATTGATCTTCTCAGCATTATTGCGCCTTAGCAACGAAGTAAGCAAAGAAGAAAAATTGGTGAGTATAGCCTCTATCTCTCTTTCACCAAGCCTAGTTTCTATCGTTAGTGGTTGGGTTGGTGAAAAAACCTTGACAACTACTTATTTCAAGTAAGCTGAAAGACAAACTATGAAAGGGAAATTGATACAAATTGCTTACAGATGGAATATGATTAAAAGTTGAAGTGCGGTGCCTGAGTTGCAGCAAATATTAACTAGTGATTTATCTGTCTTCAGAGATTTGTTGACGAAGTGATCGATCTGGTTGAGCTGGATAACCTCAAGGATGCATTAGTGGGGCTTCCAGGAATTTCTGGTCTATCCACAGAGCAAAGGAAGAGATTGACTATAGCTGTGGAGCTTGTCGCTAATCCTTCAATCATCTTCATGGATGAACCAACATCAGGTCTTGATGCACGGGCGGCTGCTATTGTGATGAGGACAATAAGAAACACTGTTGACATGGGAAGAACTGTTGTTTGTACCATCCATCAGCCGAGCATTGATATATTTGAGTCATTTGATGAGGTAATATGGCTTAATATATATACCTACAAATTTCTATTCAAGTCTCAATCTCTGAACAGAGTTTCTTCAAACAGCTGCTTCTATTGAAAAGAGGGGGGCAAGTCATTTACTATGGACCGTTGGGCCAGAATTCTCAGAAATTGATTAGTTATTTTGAGGTTTGTGCTCCTATAGGTAGCTTCATTTTGATAATTGAGCTCTTATTTAATATTGTTCATCACTTTATTAGTGTTTAAGGTTTAGGATTTATGTTTGAAATGCCTCGTGCCTAAGGTGTGAATTTCAGTCAACAATGGAAGACCATGTGTTGTGATTGAATATATGAGGCGTCATTTCTCAACAATAAATAAACCATGTGAACAGCTTTGAAATGGCAAAAAGAAAATAAATGTTATGGGAGCAGATTACTGAAGAGGTAGTCCAAAAAAAATAAGATAAATGGAAATTTCAGAATGAAATAACATGATTGGAAACATTTAGTCCTCCAGCAATTTTGTTGTGTCGACTTTATATGCTCTCTATAGTTTTTTTTTGCTTAGTGATTACCGATGATTTCTTTGATCTAATAGTTATTCTAAAATCATTAACAGGAAATTCCAGGAGTTCAAAAGATAAAGAATGAACGCAACCCTGCAGATTGGATGCTGGAAGCAAGTTCTATTTCCTCCGAGGCAAGATTGCAAATTGATTTTGCAGAGATATACAAGTCCTCAAGTTTACATATGTACGTCAAGGGCCAACAAAATACTCTAGTACTTTAGTATTTATGATTTATGCCACAGTTGCTCCATTTGACATTCTATCTGCATGCCTTACTAGGCGCAACTCAGCATTGGTTAGAGAGCTGAGCAAACCAGTTCCTGGTACAAGTGACCTTTACTTCTCAACTCCATTCCCCCAATCCAATTTTGGGCAGTTCAAAATATGCCTTTGGAAGAACTGGTCAATATATTGGAGAAATCCGGAGTACAACCTGACCAGAGTATTTGTTACTATCGTCACTGCTCTGCTTGTTGGCAGCATTTTCTGGAAGATTGGCAAACAGAGGTATCCAAGGACAACTAAAATTCTACCATCCATAAGTGATGCCTTTAATTTACATGCTTGATGAGTGGGCTAACAATTTTCTCCCTGGACCCAGGGAAAAATCCACTGATATTACGGTTGTCATTGGAGCAATGTACCTTGCAGTTATATTTGTTGGCTTTGGCAACTGCTCCACCGTGCAGCCAACCATCACAACAGAGAGGTCAGTTTTCTATCGCGAGAAGGCTGCAGGCATGTACTCGGATCTACCGTATGCTCTTTCACAGGTATCTCTACTTCACCGCTATAATTTCATCTTGCGCCAATCAGATCTAAAGAGACCAGGATTCCACATTTTCCTATTAATATAATTTACTTTATATTGATTAAAAATTTTGCTTTCTATGTCGGATGCAGGTATTTGTTGAGGTGCCGTACGTGTTTTTCCAGGCATCGTATTATTCACTTATGGTGTACTCCATGATGAGCTTCGAGTGGACTGTTACAAAGTTCTTGTGGTTCTTCATTATCTCCTTTCTCACTTTCCTCTACTTCACATACTACGGAATGATGACAGTGGCAGTGACTCCAAACATTCAAGTCGCTGGCATCTTGTCCTCATGCTTCTTTTTCTTCTTTAATCTATTCTCAGGGCTCTTCATCCCTAGACCAGTGAGTAAAACTCCTAAGAGGCTAAATAACTGAAGCGGTTTTGAGATTTATTTTCTAGTGCTTTCACTGTATGCTAGAGAGACTAATATGATGCATGGAATTTCATCATCTAACAAAAGGCATTTGGATTTGCAGCTAATTCCAAAATGGTGGGTCTGGTACTACTGGTGCTGTCCTGTGGCTTGGACATTATACGGGCTTATTGTGACACAATACAGCGACATGTATGAATTGGTTAAGGTACCAGGTCAGGCGGACCAGGCCATTAGAGACATTGTAATGAATCATTATGGCTACAGAGATGACTATATAGGCATCATGATTGCCGTACTAATCGGCTTCACAGTCTTGTTCGCATTCACATACACTTACAGCATCCGAACCTTGAATTTCCAGCAGAGGTAGAGAGGACGATTAATGGCAATCCTGAACAGTAATTACAATAATTCCTAGAAATTTTATTCCGTTTTATCTCTTCTGATTACTGAGGTGAGCTTTAGGCCGTTGGTAAAGATCCACGTTCAGGGTTTTGAGCTCGTTACAAATAGTTTTGCTACTTTGACAAAGTGATAAATTGGAACCATTACTGCATGTTAATAGAAGCCGCCATCAAACTGATGGGTTGTTTTCTTCATGTTAATAGTCATTAGAAGCATACTAAAGGAAGATATAAACGTAGTAATGAGGACAGCCACTTCTTTTCGGCTATATAACGAGTGCTGTGTAGCATTTTTCCATCACAGAGACACTTCTGTAATAGGTGAAAGTGCAATTGTTGATGCAGATAAGCAGTATTGCCAGGAAAATGGTTCTTGATGACTCCCAATGGGCTTTTTAACATTTTTGTTTTATAATAATGAAAAATGTACCTACCTACTCCATAGAAGACATTGTTTATTGTTCAAGTTTTGCAAAATTAAGTACACATTCAACTTCACAATACAAAGAAGGGATTTCTAGTAATGTTGACGGGTTTTAGAAGAAAATCGCTCTGAATGGCATTCAGTGGAAAGCCCTTTTGCAATAGTTCTACAACTGCTGGGAAAATGAAAGAGAGGAGCTCATTGAATTGCAACATCAACTACTGGGGAAATAAAAGAGAGGAGCTCATTGAAATGAAACAGTTAAAATTGTTGCAAAGACATGACAGTGATTAAAATAATGACTAACTAGTAATGAATAAAATCGTTGCAAATAGCAATGATAAAAAGAAGAAAAGTATCACATAATCCTCCTTTGATCCTTTGACTTGAAGAGTTTCAAAATAGTGATCGTGTAACAAAACTATGATCCAGAGATAGCATATAATTCAATTTCAAAATTAAATTGTAGAGAAACATAGTAAATTTTCTCCAATAAGCGTTTCTAACAAGAACTTATTTGAAATTAAAAATGAAACTAAAAACTAAGTTGTTCATATCAATGCATCAATTCAGAAAGGCCATGTTCTTGGTGACCACTCTTATAGTGTTGTTTGGCATTAACGTCATTGAGATGAAGTAATACCAAGCCTAGAGGATTTGTGTGAGTGCAGAAGCAGAGAAATTTACAACGGAGATGGTGACAGTTAGGGATTTCAAAATGTCATCATAATTTACTGGGATATTAATAAAGGTTTCATGGTTATCAAATTCATAATTTTAGGTTTCATAGATCTGACTGATAGTAATAATATCACACGGGATACATTTCACCCTAATAAAGACTTAGTTGTCCTAAGCTTCATTTGCATTAGTAAAGAATTCCCTGACAATAGGGAGTATGTAGGCAATGGGTTATGCACAAAAGTTCTCCCAACTTCTAGTTACTATCATAAGTTCTACCTAGCCCCGGCCCCTAACTCCTAAAAACCCTCTAAGAGATTAGTTCCTTGTAAACAATAAAGTGGTTATACCTTTCTTCCGCCACTGTGCTAACAAATCACTTCTTGTCATAAGAGGAAGAAGATGAGGATAACCATTTCTTGCCTACTGTAATCTTTTGGGTAATTGTCTCCAACAAGAAATGCTTCTAGTCCTGTGCTTGAAATTTTTTGAATCATGCAGGAAATGAATTTTCCAGCCCTCTATTTGTATAAAGCTAACAGCACTGCGGCATTGGCCTTATGAGCATTGTGGTGCTGGTTAGTCAAAGGGTCAGTGGTCAAGTGAAAGAAATAGCATTGCAACGCTATGGTTAGGTGGCGCCAAGATGCTCTATCTGGGAATTCAAAATCTCAGTTTTTTTAGTGGTCCTCCGCCGCAGCCACCGCGATGCTCAACTACTACAATTATGATGCTTTGACTGAGCATTGTGGCATGTGTGGCTGCGTCATAGCGCTCAACTACTCCAATTATGATGCATTGACTGAGCAATGTAGCTCAAGTGGTTGCGCCGCAATGCTCTTTTAAATCTGATAAAAACCTGAGAGCTCAATGTCACAAAACTGGGGTGCTGAGCTCTACGGTGCTAAGTGGCGATTTAACGTGGTGGTGCTAGATTCCTAAGACACTGCGGTGCTCAAGGACTCAACGTTGTGGTGCTCCAAGTATGATTTTCATACATGACACTAACTACCATCGCATTAACATTATTCAGTAAGCACACATTAAATGGAAAACTAGACAAAGTCTAATTAATCACGCCACATTAACAACATTCACTTGAAATTTATCAAAAAGAATCTTCACACATCACAATACCCATTTGGGTTGCCTCCCAATGAGTGTTAAGTTTATAATCTTCACACATCACAATACCCATATAGATCCCCATCCGTCAAGCAGTTGAACTCCTCCGACACCAGGCCGAACCTAAACCCATTGCCTGCTCCCTACCAAACTCCAAATTTTGAATCTAGACCAAATCCGACTCCTTCCTCTTCAACCTAGCCTTCCCTCCACTCGACTCCTTCCTCTTCAACCTATCCTTCCCTCCACTTAAACTCCCATGCCCAACCGTCAGCTTGTGACCGAGCTCCCTGTTGGTGTTGAAAAGGGTTTTTTGAAAAGATTAATCTTCTTTGGAAAAATTTGAAATTGACTTCGAATTTTAATTCTGAAATCGAATATACAACCTCGAGAGGTACAAACAAAATTCAAAATGAGGTTTAAATTTAGAATTGCATATCTCATTATGAATATCGTAACTAAATTTAAGAAAGAGTTGCATATGGCCCCCAAAGGGTCAAAGTGTAGTTCGATCGAATATCTAGCTACGATAATCAAGATTAATAATCATTAATCTCATATTTAAAATTTTATGAACAAATGATATATCTTCCCGAATGAAGAAAATATCATCTATTAACGATTATTTGAATATGACGATAACAATCATCGTTGATTAACATTTTTCGGAGGAAGACAAATTCATTTTTTAAAATCGATTTTAAAATATGGTTGTAGGTTCTAAATCTCCTACGAGCGCATGCCCTCGTATTTAATTACATCGTAGGAAACTGGAGTCTCGTACGAATACTCTCGATTAAAATAACGATAGAAATTCTATTTAGAGATTTTCTAGAAGTGATTTTGGAGTTTCAATAGGGATTGGATCAAATTTTGAACACTTATTTTTGGAGTTAATGGAGTAGGAGACACTTTGGGATTCTGAAATAATTCAGAAGTGTCCCAACCTAATTTAAGTATTAGGCTTTAAATTTTAAATTGAGAGAATTCTTTTTAATTTTTGTTGATCATTGTGGGTCTCCGAAAGGATTCTGCTCATGGGGCTCGAATGCAAAGGTTACGATCACACTATCCCGTAGGGCAAAATGGTCGTAGACCTTTACACTTGACACAAGCAGGCTAATGGAAGAGCAGATGGAGTTATATATACGATTAGCCATGGAGGGTAGCAGCTTTCACCTATCAACCTCGATGGATAATAATATGTATGACCCTAAAGTTCATGAGATTTCTCCCATTCGATACATCAGCTCGAACGGGGTTTATTTGATTGTGGGGATCGGTTTCCTACGGGTGCAAGCCCCCGTAGTTAATTACATTCTAGGCCTTGACCTAGGAAAACTCTCGATTAAGGATGATTGATTATTCACTTCTTAATTTGGTGCACAGAAAAAGTTCCTAAGTTCTATTCCAATGAATCTCTTCTATTTATCTTTAATGATGATTAGACATTTTTAAATGGATAAAGATATAATTAAAATTTTGAGTTTAGAAGATCAAAGATTGGATTACTACCCTAAGAGAAATGACAGACTCAAAACACACCAGAAGTGAAAAGACACACTGAGGGGTGTACAGCCTGGGCTTATGCTTGCCTGGAGTGAGCTGCCAGCTAACATCCTAAACACAATCAATCGCCCTACATGTATATAAGATAGGAAGGCTCTATCCTAAGAAATTAAGAATTTGTTGTTCAAAAGGTTTCAATCAAGGACTCTATAATATGCAAAAGAATGTACCTAGCGCTATGTATGATG
Organism: Dendrobium catenatum; assembly: GCF_001605985.2. NCBI lineage: Eukaryota > Viridiplantae > Streptophyta > Magnoliopsida > Asparagales > Orchidaceae > Dendrobium > Dendrobium catenatum. The sequence goes on along the minus strand of NW_021319518.1, from coordinate 2,272,748 downwards.
CATGAAACAGATATGAAATATCCCTAGGTCTACTGATGTAATGCATGCATGTAAGTGTGGTGCAATGTGAAGCAAGGTGTGTAAAAACAAATACGTGCATGACATCCAGAGTACAGAAAAAGTAAATAAACACACCAGATACTCTCCAAGCAAGGTATCTGTATCACATCATAATAGAAAAATCATCCTAAAGGCGCCCACTTCGTGTGGGAAAATAACGATGCCCATGGCACAATAGGTGGCCTACTCTACAGGCCTAAATGACCCTAATGGTCTCTAGGGCTCACAGAATGTGGGGGATACCCAAAATCAGAAAAAATTCAAAATCCTAGTGATACCCACTTCGTGTGGGAAAATAACGATGCCCAATGGCACAAATGGGTGGGCCTACTCTACAGGTCTAAGGTGACCATAAGGGTTTCTAGGGCTCATAGAAAGGGGGGTAAGCTTTGACCTATAGGGCCAAAGCTTCGGTAGTGAACTAACCTAAGGCTGGCTACCTAAACATACTAGAATACCTATTAACAATAAGTGTGTGATGTATAGCAGTTTTGATATATAATAAAAAAAATTGCTTTACAAGTTGCAGAGATCATACCTGACTGTGGCACTGCCACTTAAAAGTTCCAAGCAAGCAAATTGTCCATTCATTCTTGATTGTGTGAGACCCAATGTACCTGGCTATGGCGCTGCCACTTAAAAGCTTATAAGCAATGGTCCCTTTTAGTTCCCTATCATTAAGCTCCGATGTTCCTCGCAAAATAAGATAAAAGAGAAATATGCAAATGAGCGTAGATGTCATTCAGAAAAGAAGTGCAGGTAAGTAAAAAAATATAACTGACAAGAAATTTAAGAATTACATTTATAAAACATGTGCATGTTGTAAACACTGGACGATAAAAGAAAATGATGGCCTAACCTAGGACTAGAAGTCGTGTCCTAACCGAACAAGTCTAAGGTGTGTGTAACTTGCTGTGTGATTTAGGATATGTCTTATATTGGATAATTAGTTAAAGTTGCTTGCATTTGATTTGTTAAAGGGAAAAAGAGATAATTTCTATTAAAGTTTAAATATTAGTATTTTATGATTGATTTTAGAATCTTTTTATTTTAGTATTTGATTGATTTCCACCTTTGTTTCACACCGAGATCGTGAGGTTAATTTCACCCTCCTTGGGGCTAACTTAATAGCCTCGTAGGCCTGGGTTACCCGGTGGCAACCAATTTTTGTTGAATTATTGGTTGGTTGTAAATTATAAAAGAAACATAGATTAGGCAATTAATTAATCAAGTTTGTTGGTTGATTTAAAAAATTGATCTAAGGTTTGATATTTTAGGAGTCTTTTATCCTAATAAATTTTAGCTTATGATTTGATCTCCTAATTAAAGTTTATATCTTTTAAACTTTAAATTGGTTAGGAGATTATTATTAGTTTAGTTGAACTTGATTTAGATTTGACATTTTTAATGGTTATGAAATATTAATTATGGTTTGAATAAAAATTAAGTGTTTTAGTGCATTTTAAAGGATTGAATTAAGGTTGATTTTCATTGGTTGATTATTAATGGATTAAAGAAAACTAAACCTACGAAAGCGTGTCACTAAACTTTCATTTTGATGTCTCTATCCTATAGGGAGCATGCATCCTAAGTTTATGTTATCTAAGACTCGGTCTTTAATTTTTGTCCTTAGGTGTCACTAAAGTTGTAGGACTAAAAGGAGTTTTGTTTTCTAACCCTTTGGGACTTTCGTACATGTGTGTTGACCCCTATATCTCAAACCACGTGAGAAAGGACCCTAATTGGTGAATAAAGCATTATGCACCTTGGCACCATGCATCACTTGAAGGTTCAAACAACCTTTGATTGCCAAACAAATTGTGTCGTTGTGATCAGGACGTCGAATTCTACTAGGTTGAAGCCCCTCGCAATTGAATCGGACGAGATCGGTCAAAAGGGACAACCGACACCCAAACTTAAAGCGCGAGGCCGATAAAATGACGTCCGATTGACAAACGGACAGCGTCATTGCGTTCGGAACATCATCGACATTAAGAGTCTATATTTTATTTGATCAAATTGGATCGTTTGATGTGACATCGCAAATTTTAAAGGACATCCAAATATGATGCAAATGCACGCGTTACGAGGGAAATTAGCCTCTTATGTAACGAAATTACATCTGATTGCAAAACGGATGGCGCCGTTGTGTCTGGAACATCGTCGGCATTAAGAGTCTACATTTTATTTGATCAAATTGGATCGTTTGATGTGGTGTTGCAAATTTCAAAGGCGATCCAAATTTGATGTGAAGGCACGGACTACAAGGGAAATTAACCTCGTTGGTGACGAAATGACTTTAGATTGACAAACGGATAGCGCCATTGCGTCCGGAACATCGTCGGCATTAAGATTCTGCATTTTATTTGATTAAATTGGATCGTTTGAGGTGCTGTCGCGATTTTCAAAGGCGATTCAAATATTTTGCGAAGGCACGCATTACAAGTGAAATTAGCCTCGACGATACTCGAATGACGTCCGATCGACAAACGGGCAGTGTCATTGCATCAGGAATGTCGTCGGCATTAAGAATATACATTTTATTTGATTAAATTGAATCATTTGTGGTGGCGTCGCAAATTTCAAATGACGATTTAAATAAGTTGAGAAGGCATGCATTACGAGGAAAATAAGGCCTCGACGATGCTCAAATGAAGTCTGATCGTAAAATGGACCACGTCATTGTGATCAGGACATCGGAAATATCCTAAATACACTATCAATTTATTCAATTATGATTATCGACAGAATCAGCACGTAAAACGAGGCAATCAGCGCACAAATCAAGAGAGTAACACGCAAATCAAGGCTATTTTTGACCTCGTTAATGCTGTTTTGTCATTCTTAATTAATGCTATTACTAATTTGAGCAAATCATTATTAACACCATATATAAACCTAACCTAAACAATGCAAAGTGAATTTAAATTTCAAATCATATTAAGATTTTTACCTCGTACTCGTCAAAAGCTGGGCAGAAATCTCTGATTGTATCCCTTAAAACCTGCTGCTACATTTTTCTCGTGGCTGTGATGTGATCTTACCGCAAACGAGCTCAGATTTTGTTCCTTAAAATGAGAAGGTAAACCAAAAAAAAAAATTTAGGATTTTTGTCAAGTTTTGCTCTGCTAGGGTTTTGCATTCCTTTGCGATTCTCTGGCGGCCGCCGCCTCCTTTCTTCCGGGGAGGACCTCCTCGGAGATGTCCTCCTCTTTCAACCCCACCCACAACCTCCCCTCTTCCTCTTCTACTCTTCCTCTAGATGATTGGAAGAGACTTTTTGCTTCCCAACCGCTCGTATTGAACGAGTTTACCTCTTCAATTACCCACCATCCCACTGAAAATGCTACTGCACATTTCAATGCTGCTCAGTTCACCGTCGGCTCGCCGGAATGGGCCCTCTCTCTGGTCGGCTACTCGATCGGCAGACGTCCGTACTATGAAGCTCTACTCACCACAATAAAAAAGACCTGGAACTTAAAAGGGTCTCTGTCTCTGCTGACCCTAGACGAAGGATTCTTCCTCCTAAAGTTCAACAACCGCGAAGACTACGACATGGCCTGGTCTGGAGGACCCTGGTTCTTTTTTGGAAAACCCTTCATTCTGCAGAAGTGGACTCCGGAATTTGTCCCTGTTCGTGAGGAGTTCCCTTCGATTCCGTTGTGGATCAAGATAAAAAATTTTCCTCTCTCGTGTTGGACGCCGGAGGGTATTTCCAAGATTGCGAGCTGTGTTGGCATTCCTCTCGCCTTGGATGCCCTTACTGCGGCAAAAACGAGACTCACCTTTGCTAGGGTGTGTGTCCAGGTGAGTAGTTCTTCTCCTTTACCGGATGAGATCTTCTATACCGTGGATGATAAAACCTTTTCTTTAACTGTGCTATATGATTGGAAGCCTTCCCACAGCTCTTTTTGCAACTCCATTATGCATTCCCCCAATGCATGCCCCAAAAATCCTAATCCTCATATCTCTGATCCCCCTCAGAATTATGTTAGAAGCACTAGCAGGAAACCCAGGAAAATGCCACCGAAATTGAATATCCCTAAACCTCCAGCCCCTAATACCTTTCAAATTCAGCTTCAACCGCCTCCCCCTTCAACAGTCACCCCTCCCACTTTGGCTGCTGATATAGGCCCACAAATACCCAATCTTAACTCCCCTTCAAAGGACTTTATACCATCCTCACCTACCACCATTACTGACCCCCCCCCTCATTTCACGCTCTTCTCCACCTGTCCCTACTAAAAATAAATTCGATGCTCTCTGTATTCAGGATCCTTTATCTGAACAACCCTCATCCCAGACTATCTCTCAGCCTTCCTCGTCCTCTCCCCATTCTGACCAATTAAACAAACCTACCAACTCAACCAACAAGACCACTACCACCGGCAACAATCTCTAACCCGCAAAATATGACGAATAATACCACTACCAAAGCAACAAGAGCCAAAGAGGCCAAAAAGGCCACAACTCCCACCACCAAGTCCCAATGACCAGGCTCCCTCTCTTGGCGTCCTGGAATACCCGTGGGTTTAATAGCCCTGACAAAGTTTTGTGTTGCAAAAATCTTGTTAAAAGCTTTAATCTTGACCTGCTTTTGCTTATGGAAACCAGAATCACTTCCCCTCCCATCTAAACCCCTGGTTTCAATAAACCCATTATGTTTTTCTCAACGAAGGTTCTTATGATAATTTTGTTTTATCGTCTCCTGGTCGTATTTGGATAAAGTGGAACTCTTCTAATGTCACTTTCAAGCCTATATTTAGGCTCCAGTCAGCTTATACATGGTTCTGTTTTTTTGGGCTCTTTAGAAGTTTACTATGTTTCTGTTGTTTATGCTTCAAATTCTCTGAATGAAAGGCTTACTCTCTGGAAAGATCTTGCTGACATTGCGGATGGTATTTCAAGCCCCTGGATTATTTTAGGAGATTTCAATTGCTGCAGATATTCTTATGAGAAAGCTGGTGGTTCCTTTCTCGCTCACAGCAAAGTGTCTGATTTTAATAATTTGATATTTAATATTGCTATTCATGATCTTTCCTCTATAGGTCATTACTTTACATGGTTTAACCAAAGATCAGATAACCCTATTCATATAAAACTTGACAGGATGCTGGTTAATGATAGATGGCTTGACACTTATCCTACCTCTTTTTATATTGTGGATAGCCCTCAGATATCTGATCACTCTCCCCTCATTTTGCAAATTGATCAACATAAACAACAGAAGCATCGATTCCTTTTCAAGAATTACTGGCTTTCCAATCCTGAATTTTGGGATTCCCTTATTCAAGTTTTCTCTCAAAGGCACCACAGCAGTCCCATTTATGCTTTTTTTCAAAAGCTCAAAACCCTCAAGATCAGTATTAAGTCCAAGCATTAGGTCTCCTCCAATCCCCTTCAGAAAGAATTATCTGACCTTAATTTTGCACAAAACTCCTTTTTGTGTCAAATTCAGGCCTCCCCTTCTGATCCGGATCTCAACCAGGCCTTAAAAGAAATCAATTGTCAACTTGCTGTTTAAAATTCAGACTGGTCTTCCTGGATTATTCAACGTGCGAAGGCAAAATGGCTGACTAGTGGTGAGGATGATCTAATATTTTTGTACTCCAGGATCAATGTTAGGCATAATTCTAATCAGATCAAGTCTATCATTACTGATGAGGGGACCTACTCTAATCCTGCGGATATTAACAAGGCTATTGTTAAACATTTTCAAAAACTTTTTAACTCTACTCTGCCTCAGAGTTCCTACAGTCAGACTGCTCCCATTCACCTTAAACTTCCTTCCAGCATCATTCCCCTATTGGTGTCTCCTGTCACTGTTGAGGAAATTAAGAATGTTGTCTTCTCTTCTCCCAATTGCTCCGCACCTGGACCCGATGGATATACGTTTGAATTCTACAAATCTACTTGGAACACTATTGGTAACCAACTTTGCGAGGCTGTTCTGTTTTTTTTTTTTTTCTACTGGCTCCATGCCTAAGCAAGCTAAAGCCACTGCTATTGCCCTTATTCCTAAAAGACCACATGCCCAGGAAATTTCTGATTACAGGCCTATATCCCTATGCAACACTTTTTATAAGATCATAGCCAAGATCCTTGCCAATAGAATGAAAGAAGCAATGCCTTTCATTATTCATCCTAGTCAATCTGGATTTATCAAGGACAGAATTATCTCTGACAACATTCTTTTAGCGGCTGATCTTCTCAAAGAATTCAACAACAATTCTAAGCATCAGTCTTTCTGTGCAAAATTTGATATTCATAAGGCATTTGTCACTGTTTCTAGGAAATTTCTGATTGACCGTCTTCTTGCCAAAGGTTTTCCTGAAACTTTTGTAACCTGGATTTATGGTTGTATCTCTGACGTTTACTTCTCTGTCTCCATTAATGGGGGGCTTGAAGGGTATTTCCCTTCCTCTTCTGGCCTTAGACAAGGGTGCCCATTATCACCCTATTTGTTTTGTATTGTCATGGATAGCCTTTCCTCTTATTTTGAAGATGCTTGCTTAAAAAACAGCTTTTTGGGATTGAAGGCTGGCAACACTCCCATCTCCCACCTACTCTATGCTGATGATCTATTGGTGTTTGCTAGAGCCTCGCTGGATAATGCCCATTACTTAAATCACATCTTACACAGCTTTGCCAACCTCTCGGGTCTCCAGGTGAATAGCAACAAGAGCAAAATTCTTTTCTCTAAGAATTGTAGTATTGAGCAGGCTATTAGCAACATTCTGAATATCCCAATTTCTACTGCCCCAATCAAATACTTGGGCATTCCTATCTTTTATAGAAAACTGAAAATTGTGACTATCAACCTCTTATGCATAAGATTATGGTCTCTCTGGATGGTTGGAAAGCTAGAACACTTTCTATGGCCGGTAGACTGCAGTATCTCAATCACACTATAAACAATATCCTGCTATATTGGGTCTGTGGAACTTTGATCCCTAAAACCTGTGTTAAGAAGATCAAAAGCCTATGCTCTAAATTTTTGTTTTATGGGGATATTCATAAACGCAAACTACATTTGATTTCCTGGAAAGATACATGCAAACCTAAGGTTTATGGTGGGCTTGGGATTCTGTCTATTGAATCTCTTTATTATGCCTGTGGCTGCACTATTGTTTGGAGATTTTACAGCTCCAAAAGCTATCTTTTCTGTTGGTGGAAAGAGAAATATGGCTCCTTTTGGAATACTCACAACTCTAAATGCTCTTTTTATTAGAAAAGTATTTGTGATGTTGCTAAGAGTCTTTTACACTCTTTAAATTTCAAAATTATTAATGGTAGTAGTCTATCCTTCTTTTGGGACCCGTGGTGCTTTGGTCAATCTGTGGCAGACCGTCTTAAACAGGATAATCTTGACTCTCTGATCACCCCTACCAATTTGACTGTTATCAGCCTTATTTCTAACGGGACCTGGAATTTACCGGCTGCTTTGCCTATGCATATTGCTGATATGATCCATTCGTTCCCTATTTCTAATGAGTTGATTGATTGCTGCTGGCTTAAACCTGCTAAGCCCTCTTTTAAAACCTTTTACAAACAATTTTTTGTGGATTATGAGGTGGTTACTTGGTATAAGTTTGTGTGGCCTAAGCAATTCTCTCTGCGGTTTTCTATATACTCCTGGATTACTTTCAATGATGAGCTTAAGACTGCTACTGCTTTATCTGTTATGGGTATTCCTGTGTGTCCTCTTTGTGTTTTTTGTAAGTCCGAATTTGAAACCCAGAATCACCTGCTATTTGAATGTGATTTCTCTTTCAAAATACTTTTGGGATTTCTACCGAGAATGCACTCCATGCTGCTCAGGCCAAATCTTTGGCAGGTTTTCAATGATATTGATGATAAGGAATTGGATAGTAATAGAAAGAATTTGTTATTTATTACTATCTCTGCTATGGTTTATTTTGTTTGGAAAGCCTGGAATGATAGATTATTCGGCAACAACATGGATAGCATCACTACCATTATTTCTAAAATTAAGAGGGCTGTTTATCTCAAGACTTTCAGGAAAAAATGCTTCCAGGATTTGCTCACTTGATCTTTGCCTTTTTGCTGTGGAAGGTTGGTGCCCCTTGGATGGCTTCTACTTGCAACCAGGGACTGGATTGGCGTTTTGAAGGACAATGATGATGGCAATCTTTCACTCTCCTCTTGGATGGTCTGCGACTGATCCTTCTCTCATCGGCAACTAGGGAGTTCCTCTACCCTAATGGGTATTTTTGGTAAGCTGGGCGTTCTTATTGCAGATTGCTTACGGAGTCCTTAATTTTTTTCTGCATTTCCTTTTTACTTGTATTTTTACAGCATTTTCTTTCTTCTGCAGCATTTGCTGATAGGATTTTGTCATGTGCTTAATATTTTTTTATGTTAAGCATTTGGATTTTCTTTCTGTAACCTTATTTTTATCAATGCATGGGCTTCTGTCCCAAATATTCCCAAAAAAAAAAAAAAAAAAAAAAAAAAAAAAGAGAAGGTAAACCAAGACTTGGGGGCTCTCTGTTTTGAAGCTTCCAAGCTGCCGCCCCACTGGTTTTCTTGCTCTCGTTTTCCTCTCTTCCCCTTCGGCTCCAGCAGCAAAAGGAAAGGTTCAAGTTTCTTTCTTTTTTTTTGTTTTCTTGCTTTCCTGCCTGATTTCAACCCCTAATCCACCCATCTTCCTCTTTAGCTCCTGTAGTAAAACCCAAAGCTTTAAGCTATTCTCCACTTACATACTTCTCCACTAACCTTTTATTTTTTATTTATTATTATTATTATTATTTTCTAGTCCACCTTCTGAAACCCAAACCAAACTCCACGAGCCTCTTAGCAAGATCACACTTCAGCCAAGGCCCTATCCTCACGTCTCTACAAACGCCCCACTGTCTTCCTCCCCCAGTCAGTAAAGCTCCAAGCTTTCCACTCCTCCAATTACTTTTCACATATCTGACTCTACCACAGGAGACAACCCGTCCGTCTCCTTCAGGTCACGCCTTCACCTCACGACTAAAATAGATTTTCCTTCTTCGCTCTTGCACAGGAAGCTCACACGGGATCTCTATTTCTTTATAGAAATCAACATTTGTCTTTTTCCCTAGTGCCAAGTAGCCTCACCTAACATCCATTGTTCATAAGCAGCTCAAAATCCAAATAGACAATAACTCTTTTTCCTTGCATCCCACGAGAAGTTATTCTCCTTCGATGCCAAAACAGCAACTTATCTTTCAACAACTTTTCATTTATTTATTTTGTTTAATTAGTTATGATCCTCAGTTAGTAATATTAGCTAAAATTATTTGTTGTTAAATATAAAATCAATCTCTAAGTCTGTTATCAGTTGTTAAATAAATTCAAATAAAGTCTATTGTCAGTTATTAAATTTATTCATAATAAGATTATTATTATGTCCTCTCATATTTAACCATCCACTTGTGAATAACTACTGTCTTTTTTATCTCATGTAATATAATAGTATTAATTAAGTTTGTTAGTGATATCTGTCTTTATTGCTATATGTACATGCTGTTACAAAAAAAAAAAAAGAAGTGTGAAATTATTTCAAAAAAAGAGATTTCAAAGAAGAAGAAATGGTTCTTTTCTCGATGCTTGCAACGGGCCGGCAAACCCCCAAGGCGTCCGCCGGAAAGCCGCCGGAAATTTGACCGCCGGAAAGCCGCCGGAAAATTCCGCCGGTAATAAGTGATTTTCCTGTAGTGCGACCATTTAAGGATCCCTCCTCAATGCTAGCAACGGGTCGGCAAACCCCCGAGGCGCTCAAGTAGCGTTGTAGGGCAGGAAACTGGTGCGGCGCTTGCGACGAATGGGATAAAAAATGAATTTTTTTTATTTTACTTTTTATATATATAAGTACCCCCGAACGCCCACGTGGTGCAGAGGGGAAAAATCTGTGTTTTTTCTAACATGTGTTTTCTTCTTATAATAAAAAAAACCCTTAAACGCTCACGTAGCGGGCGGGGATAAAAAAATACATTTGCGACCGCGGTGTCATTTTTTGACATCTACCTGAAGCGCTCACGTAGCGTTGAGGGGAAGGTTGCCTCTTGGGTTTTCCCCTAAACAGGGGAGACGTCAGGAGGCTGCCAAAATTTTCACTGAAACCAAGGACTTGGATAAATTTTGGATAGCTTGAACTTGCAAGGTGGACAAGAACTTGAACTTGAACTCGTACTCATATTTGAACATAATTTTAACAACATTTGGATAGCAGGGGACTTAGAACTTGAGCTTGCTACTTGAACTCAAGCAAGAACCTGATTTTGATAATAAAACTTGGACTCAAAGATGACTTGAACAATTTGAATAAAAATTTGAATGAATAAAAAATAACAAAACTCATGATTGCAATAAATGGGACTCAAATGAATATTAAGTAATAATGAAATTTGAAATTTATTGAAGTTGAATATAAGAGAACAATGTTGAATTGAACTTCATATAAGAATGAAAATTGCAATCAAATATGAAATTATCAAATGATGAATTCATAAGGGATACATGATATTCAAGCATCATGTGCCAACCATGATTATTCAAACAATGATCAAGTGAACAAATGTAAAGATATCAATCTTGAACATAAGTTGAACAATATCATGTGGAGCTTGAAATATTTGAATAAACAACTCTCTTATAACATGTTTATGAAAATAAAAGGATAAATAAATTATAATCATCTCAAGTAAAAAATTAAAAAAAAAAAAAGAGATTATGAAAGACATGACTTGATTTCAAAGTCACTACATGAGGATCCTAAAGCATGATATAGCTTGTAATATTGGGCATCTCCTAAGTGACATTTAATTGGCCAAGAATGAGGCATGGCATGAATATAAGCCATATATTTCAATCATGTTCTTAACTAATTGAATGAGTGACACATTCATAAATGAGATGTGAAGGACTTATGATTGGTGAAAACTAGTGCTAAATATGGTGCCAAGCAATTGACATAAAGTGTATGGTGAAACGATCATTCATAATAAATTTATTGCAAGCTAAAAGCTCTCTTTAAATATAGTGAAGGTGGCAAGGAGATACAACAATTCCCCTTCGATAAAAGAACCCGACATGTAAGAAATGAAGCAGGTTTTAATGCTCGTGGCACTTCAAAGGATGGTAGAAGTTTCTATAGTTGCCATGCATACAATATTCTACAAGCAATACTAGAAGAATTTCTATAAATACAAAAATCTTCTTGCAAATAGAGATCAAATTAAAAGGATAAACATGCTTAAAATCAATCAATAACATAGAGTTCTCAAGGAAATTTGAGAGATCTTCGAGCTAATCAAAATGCAAAGGAGTGTAAAGGGGACTTAGTTGATGAAACAATTATTTTATAACACTCCAGCAATCTACATCAATATACAAACAAGGACATTGATCTGCATGCAAGCAAGAATAAAAGATCTGCAACACATATCAGCTCTCTAAGAAGACAAGTGTATGTGTCAAATGCCACTTTGGGTAAATGCAGAAAGACTTCAGTAAATGCAATATCTTGAAGTCAATTTCAGTATGCGAAGGAATACATCTACCTGTCCACTCATAACAATGACGGATGTACTACATGAGCCAAATAACTAAAACGAATACAAGCATCTACGAACCAAAGAAGGAGACTCGTTAGTGCACTATGATCCACATGCAGAAAGCAACAACTAGTGCACGACAGTCTACTTGTACGAAGCAGCGAACAATTCCATTCAGAAGTTGCTACGCCACGCCACAGGATCTGCGACATTCATACAAGCAAATAGAAGACGCCCATAACTACAACGCCACACCACCAGATCTGCAACATTCGTACAAGCAGACAGAAGGTGTCCACAAACTACAAAGCCACGCCACCGAATCCGTAATTTCTATGCAAGCGGACATAAGGCATCTACAAATACTTTCAAAGTACCCCCGCACGTGTATTGTAATTTGTATACACATAGGTACACTGAAAGGGGGTAAAAGCAATCAAAGAACCCGCATGGGCTTCGACGCGCGTGTTATTGGTACACACGTGACGTCTAGGGATGCTGCGTGGGTTATTAAATTTAAATCTGATCCTCCTATGCAGATAAAAGGAGTGGACATGGTTCAATTATAAAATACCCCCAAACACCCGCATGGGCCCCAACGAGCGTGTTATAGAAATACACGTGACGTCTAGGGATGCTGCGCGGTTTATCAAATTTTGAACCCAATTCTCCTAAGAAGATAAAAGGAGTGAACATGGTTCAATTATAAAATGCCCCCAAACACCTGCATGGTCCCCGTCGAGCGTATTATTGTTACACACGTGATGTTTAGGAATGCTGCGTGGGTTGACAAGTGAATTCAGGTTTGAAACCGATCCTTCTATACGGGTCAATAAAAGTCGAGAGGGTTCGAACCAACAAACAAATATACGGTTGTGACGACCGTCATATTTGTCTTAATACATTCATATTAGGCCTATAATAATGAGAATTCACTATCAAGGGCCTAAAGTCTACGAAATCCGATCCTTGATCAATAGCTTGGTCGAGTTAACAGAGTTCAATCAACAAAAGAGAAATGACCCCAAACACCCTGATGATGGCCGTGTTGAATGCAAATCTCAACCAGAGGGGTCCATTCCAAATATTTTTTAAATGCCATTCCAAATATCCAAAAATCCAAAAAAAATCTTAAAATCCTAAAATCCCAAAAATGTTTAAAAATTAAAATCAACTATCGAACACTTAAAGCAAAATACATCCGCCCTCTGCAACAGTTTGCCGAGGTGGACAAATTAAACTTTACTTTAGCTCACAAAAGAGCCAAATGCCTAGCCAAAAATATCACTATGATCCATTCTCAAAACAATCTCCTGTCAATAAGGACGTGGTACGTGTCCTCTGACCGGCGGTTTGCTGCCAAATGGCACCGCAGGATAAACGGTTATGACCCTGGGCCCTCTGAACCGAGTGGTTTAGCCGCCAAATGGCACCAAAAAATACTGGTTATGGCCAGAGCCGATGCGTTCCTTATTGGTATCAAATTCTTGAGATATGAATCAATAGGATATAATCGATAGGGCACAAAACCCTCCGTTAGCTAAGGTGGATTTAAATTTGTCCCCTTAGACAAACATCAACCCCGGTCTACAAGGTCTCCTTGGACGAAGCAACCCATGGCTGCCGACAAGGATCCTTCTATCAGGTTGGGTCGACTACCTCCTCTGACTAAGTAGACCAGGGACCACGATCGCCCGGGATGACGGAACCATGGGATCTTGATCGTGTCCATCACCCATTCCCCCACCATCCGTTTTAAGTGCTAGGTGGTGAAATTTCCTATTTTAAATATCAAATTTTCCAAATTTTCAAATCCAAGCATTGCTGCTACTATATGCCATATAACATGTATTCTCTATGTATCTGATTGACGACTAGCCTTAATCGAAAGTTCTCTCTCGTTATTGTGAGGGGTAATTAACTATAGGGGCTTGCGCCTATAGGAAACTATAACTCAGATCATAAAGTCCTCGCAAAATGGGGGCGAAATCTCTGGGTAGTGTCTTATCTACAAACCCATCTGCCTTCCAAAATTTACCTCGGAACTTATTCAGTTAAAACTCCCTCGTCGAATAAAAAGAAAAGCGAGCGGAGGCCGGGGCCAAATTTTTTGAGCCCACAATGTGTCAATAGCTTAGGAATCTATGGATAAAAGTATAATAATAAGTAGCAAAGCAGTAGAAAGAAAAGAATGAAAACCAGACATAAAAGAAATGTCATTGTTGTTGTTGGGCATACTTCTTTGAAATCAAGTGTGCTTCTAAAATAACCTTCTCTCCCAATTCGATGTGATACGAATAAGGAAGAAAGCATTTTTTCAATACCCTTTACTGTCCCCACATTTCAAACAAGGCACTTAAATAAGACTCAACCCAAACAACCTAACTACCCTCTAAACAAAGCTCTAAACGACAAAGAGAAACAAACCCCCAAAATGCAACCAAAATAGATCTCTCACTTAAAACCCAAAACATGATCTTACTACACACAAATCCAAAACCACTCAGAAAATAAGTGCAAGCAAGAAGAAAGACAACTTCCCCCATGAAATACCACCTCATTCTAAAGAGACATCAACGAGTCTACCACACAAAACTAATCATAAAGTTATGAATCCTAAAACAACTCATGAAAAATTTCAAATGAAATGACAGATAAAAAATCAACAAAACACTTTCTAACACAAGACAATCAAGTGCCTTTAATTTAAATTTGGTGTGGGTTAAAACCATTAAAACCTCATAAAATATTCATAAAACTTATCACAAAACAACTCATAAAGCTTTCCAACAAGAAGAAACACAAGAAACACAATTTTCTAGCACGAAACAAATCATTGTACCTTTCTAATTATAAAACAAACCATAGCTCTTTCAAACATAAGACACATCAAAACTCTTTCCAACACAAACAAATCATACTTCTCTCAAATATAAAGCAAAGTCATCCATCTTTCAAATATGAGACAAATCACAAAACTTTCCAACATAAAGCAGATCATGAAATTTTCTGATATAAAAATAAATCATGAAAGCCTTTACGTTATAAAACGATTCAAAAGACCCCTTAGCAAATTCTTTATTCTCTATGTTGCATGCCACCAAATATCCAAGAGAGCACAAGGAAATCTCACAATTTCGTTTCAATCCAACTCGAAACAAATACAAATAAGAAGAGAATGTTTTTTATGTCATTTCACGTTTTCAAACTTCAACAAAATGCTACAACAATATAACTGACCAAACATTTTTTCAAAGCTCAAGAGAATAACCCAATACTCCAATGTACCGTTGAATCAATTTCATAGAAAATCATATGGATCCCCCCTGTTATCCACCAAGAGAACGTCTACATGTGTGAATATATGCATTCTTATTCAACCTTATATCACCACTATTTCTCATGATGACATTAAGAAAATAATCTTTAACAGAATTCTGTTAGAACTTCATTAAGCAAGCGAATAGTTGTCACATAGATCATTTCATATGTATGTTTTGAGCGTGTTGTTCTTTAAGATGTACCTAAGCACATGAGTATCTTATCTCAATCCAACTCATTCTCCCAAAGGTACAAGTGAAGCAAGTTGAAAATATGTCTTCCCATAGCTCTTTCTTAGCCAAATATTAATGTTATTTTTATAGAGGCAAAAAGACAAACACCTTACATACATCTTATTTATGTCTTTTTATAAAGAACAATATGGATTTTCACCATCTTTCACAACCTACACAAAAATATCTAAATAACATAGCATGGGTCATAAATGCATGTGAATTTCATATACCAAGCGTTCATTTCAAGTGATATAAGATCAACAAAAGCTTTGTTCACGTCCCATGAAATCATTCATCCTACCATCTTGCGAGTAGAGGAACTTCGGCTCTCTGGAGCTTGCAAATACACTGAGAGACTTAGAGTTGGAGCAGGAGAGGGATCTCGCTATGGATCCCTTTTTGGGATTTTTCAAACCACCCAGAGAGAAAGGGGAAGCCTGGGCGTGAGAGAGAGAGGGATTTCGGTCTCCTGCCATGAGGCCGACGGCTAGGGTTTTTTTTTTTTTTTTGCGAACTAGAGAGACCAGAGAGCGAGAGGGCGGCTACTCGCACCAAAGAAAAAAAGAAGCCCCCCAAGAGGCTTACGGCTAGGGTGAATTATTGGATTAGGTGGTAGGATGCGGAGAAAAGTCTGAAAAAAAAATTTAAATTAAGCGCAGGTAAAGCGCATGTAAAGCGCACCTAAAGAGCAAGGAAAGCGCACCCAAAACACACCGTGAGAAAATTTGAGTCAGAATGCCTCATGCGAGGGCAAAGCGCATGTAAAGCGCACCGATAACGCACAAAAAGTGCACCGCGGAAAATATGAGTAAAAAATGACTCATTCGAGGGAAAAGCGCATGTAAAGCGCATCGAAAGCGCACGGAAAGTGCACCGCGGCAATTATGACTAAAAAATGGATCATTCAAAGGCAAAGCGCATGTAAAGCGCACAGAAAGTGCACGGAAAGCGCAACGCGGCAAATATGAGTCCAAATGGCTCATTTAGGAGCAAAGCGCATGGAAAAGGCACATAAAGAGCACGGAAAGCGTACCGCGGCAAATGTGAGTCAATTTGACACTTGAACAAAAATCGAGGTCAACAAACACAACCCCAACAGGTGCGGTGAACAATGGGTGAATCGCACGTGTTGGCGTTGACCTCCCTATAAATAGGAAAAAGCAATCCTACGCTCAACTAAAGAGACTCGCTAGAAAAATGCAATCCTACAACTAGCTAAAGAGTCTCACTATGAAAATGCAATCCTACAATCGACTAGTGAGAATCAAGAAGCACACAATTACACAGTAGTCATGCAATAAATGTCCCACCATGTTATGAACATACAATCACACAATGACCAAACAATCACATAATTATGAGATAATAATTCAATCACATAATCATCATCAAATTAGTCAATAACCATACATTCTCTTAATATCATATAATCAAGCAATTAGCATGCATTCATATCATAATCGCTTAATCACATAATAATAGATAAACCATATAATACTCATGCTATCACATAATAACCACAATCATGCGATATATATATCGTAAATATCCAATCATACCAAACAATATAGTAATAAACAAATGAGTGTGTAATGATCACCAACAATCATATAACAATGCAATGATTATGTACTTTCACAATAATCAAATAATCTTTATCATGATCAAACAATAATGAAACTATCATCTAGCTATGCAAAGACCACATGATCATACAACAAACTCAAGTAGGTAAAAATCACTCAATTATGCAAATGAGAAATCCAAAATGTAATGACCATTTCAAGATCAAACAATCATACAATGCATACACTCAATCAGTCACTCAATAATGTGACAATCATACAATCATGCATACATGGTGGGATAGAAGAAAAAAAAAATCTAACATTCGTCTGACCAAATCAAAATAATGAACGAAGAAGACTCAATACTCACTTGACTATAGTGAGAAAGAGTCAAGAAAGGAAGCTCAACTATCTGCCTAATCACACTGAAACAGCAGAATAGAAGAAGGAAGGTATACTGTGCTCAAATGAGCAAAAATCAAAGTAGTGACATAAAGAACTAAGAAAGACTCAATGATCACCTATAACACATGTCTATGATGATGTGAGGATAGACAAACTCGGCAATCACTTAAGAATTATAGCAAATAGCATAGAGTAATAATCAAAGGGAAGTAATGACGAAGAACAATCAAAGATAAGGAAATTATTTATCTGCCTGACCAGATCGCAACGGCAGAATAGAAAAAGGAAAAGGGGTCCCACATCCACCTGACCATATTCGTAACAGCGAATGGGGACAACTCAAGGCTCGCCTGACCATATTCAAAACAACGAGTAAAGAGTCAAAATAGACTCAACAACCAGTAGGAAAAGTCAACAACCACGAAGAGAACTCAACAACCACTCGACTGGAGGTCAAGGGTAAAAAGGACAAGGGACACTCGACGATCACTCGGCATAATATGCCGAGGTGATACAAAGAGGACAAGGAAACACTCAATGATCACCCGGTGCATCTGCCGAGGTGATACGAAGAAGGCAAGGAAGCACTCAACGATCACCCGGCGCATATGCCGAGGTGATACGAAGAGGATAAGAAAACACTCAACTATCACCTGGCACATATTCTGAGGTGATAAGAAGAGGAAAGGAACACTCAACTATCACCCGGCACATATGCCGACGTGATACGAAGAGGGAAGGAACACTCAACTATCACCCGGCACATATGCCGAGGTGATACGAAGAGGATAAGGAAACACTCAACTATCACCCGGCACATATTATGAGGTGATACGAAGAGGAAAGGAACACTCAACTATCACCCGGCACATATGCCGAGGTGATACGAAAAGGAAAGGAACACTCAACTATCACCTGGCACATATGCCGAGGTGATACGAAGAGGAAAGGAACACTCAACTATCACTTGGCGAATATACCGAGGTGATGAGAAGAGTAAAGGAACACTCAAATATCACTTGGCGCATATGCCGAGGTGATGAGAAGAGGAAAGGAACACTCAACTATCACCTGGCCCATCTGCCGAGGTGATGAGAAGAGGAAAGAAACACTCAACGATCACCTAGTACATAGGCACGAGGTGATCAGAAAGATGACAGAAACACTCAACTATCACCTGGCGCATATGCCGAGGTGATAAGAAGAGGACAGGAATACTCAACTATCACCTGGCGCATATGGCGAGGTGATAAGAAGAGGACAAGATAGTGAGGAATGCCTCCTAGGGACTCTATCGGGCTCTCTCAAGCAGAAAAGGGAGTTCAATATTCGTCTGATCAGATCGTAACAGCGAATGAGAAAGGCTCAAAATCCACCTGACCATATTTGCAACAACGAATAATGAGCCCTCTAGAAAGTCTAATGTCCACCTGGCCATATTCATAATGGTGGGACAAAAGAGGAAAGTACACTCAACAATCACCCGACGCATATGCCGAGGTGATACGAAGAGGACAAGGAACACTCAACGACCACCCGGTGCATAAGCACGAGGTAATCAGAAGAGAAGAGTGGTGAGGAATGCCTCCCAGTGACTCTGTCGGGCTCTCTCAACCAGAAAGGGGAGTTCAACATTCACATGACCAGATCGCAACAGCGAATGAGAATGGCTCAAAATCCACCTGACCAGATCATAACAGTGAATAATGAGCCATCCCGAAAGTCTAATGTCCACCTGGCCAAAATCACAACAGTGGGACAATAGAAGAAAGTCCAACATTCACCTGACCAGATCGCAACAGTGAATGAGGACAACTCGATGTCTGCCTGACCATATTCGTGGCAGTGAGACAAAGGGTGAAAGAGAAAGGGAGTTCAACATTCATCTGACCAGATCGCAACAGCAAATGAGAACAGCTCAATATCCACTTAACCATATTCGCAACAGTGAATAAAGAGCTTACCCTAAGAGGTCTAATACCTGCCTGACCACATTTGCAACAGCAGGGCAAAAGAGAGAAAAAGGATCCAACATCCACCTAATCATATTCAAAACGGTGAATGAGGACTACTCAATTTAGCCTGATCATATTCGAAACGGCAAAACAAAGAGTGAAAGAGAAATGAAGCTGCGAAATGGACTTTCTACATATAGGAATCCATAAGAAATATCGAATAGAAAATCTCTCCTACGGGTCTGTCCGCAGAGGAAGAACGATATAGAATGAAGATGAATACTCACATGCAAAATCAAGGCAAAGATAGTATGACACCAATATGAGAAACGGCACAATAGAATAATCACATATAGAAATATCCAAAGGGATGAACCCAACTAAGAAATGGAATCAGAACCTGAATGGGAAAGTGGCTCCCAAACAAGTGAACAAAGCAACAACTTGAATGGGAGAGTGGCTCCCAAGCAAGTGAACACAAGAACAACCTGAATGGCGAAATGTCTCCCAAACAAATGGACAAAATTAACAACTTGAATGGGGGAGTGGCTCCCAAACAAGTGAACAGAAGCAATACACTGGATGGGATAATGGCTCACAAGCAGGTGGAAAAAATCAATAACTTGAATGGGAGAGTGGCTCCTAAGCAAGCAAGCACAAAAATAACAACCTAAATGGGACAGTGGCTCCCAAACATGAGAACAAAACCAACAGCTTGCATGGGATAGTGGCTCCCAAGCAAGTGAACAAAAATAATATCTTGAATGGGAGAGTGGCTCCCAAGCAAGTAAGCAAAACAACCAGGTGAATGGGAGAGCGACTCCCAAACAAGAGATGGCGGCATAAAGATATCAAAAGAATAAAATGCACGCCAAACAGTTGTTTCTAAGCAAAATAATGATAGCTCAAAACAACCAAGATTCCAAAGATAACAAGCACAAAAGGGTCATATCAGTCCTTAAGAGTGATTTCTAATCAAATGTTAGGATCCAAAAATATTCATACAAAAATTTTTCAAAAGAATAATGTGAGTATTTAAGCAAACTCAAAAGTGAAGATACTAAGAGATGTCAAACAATCATCAATTAGTTGAGATAAGTTTGATTCACATAATTTTCAAAGAGTAGAAATATTATCAAAGAGTAAGAGCATTACCTTCAAAAATGAATGATTTACCTCTTGATTATTTTGGCCCAATCAAAATAACAAATGAAACCAAGTTTGAAAATTTAGTTATTTTCTCTATATTTCTCCATCAAACCTCTTAATAAATGTATGGCTTCCATAGTCCACCTACCTGGCATGAATCCAAATTGATTTTGAGAAACATTAGTAAAAAATATATATATATATTTGAATTAAAATCTAATCCAAAAAGATTTAAATCAGAAGAAGAAATTGAATCTTCTCAATCTTCTTGCATAAGAAATATTTTTATATCTAATAGAATATCATTGCATAATAATGAATCCAAAGTCATAATTTTCAAACTCAAGTATCAAAAATACCAAAGGACACATGAGTTTTCTGAGATTTAGAGATTTACAAGAAAGGAAAGCCATTTACACTTTGATTTTAGGAACATTTTATGCCTACTTTGTAATTCTAGGGAACTTTGTGCTTCTTTTCACTTTTGATACACTTGTACATCTTTCATTTTTTGCATTTTGCGCATCTTTTCACTTTTGAAGTACTTTGTACATCTTTCATTTTTGAAGCTTTGCGCATCTTTTCACTTTTGTAATTTGCATCCTTTCTAAATCTCTAAAAGAATACATTCTCAGTTATGAAATTATCTTCCAAACATAATAGAGGAAAGCTCACTCTCTTATGTAAGAAAGAATAATTCACAAAACAAACTCGACCATATGATAAAAATGAACAACCTGATTAAGAGAATTATGAAGTAAATTCATAAGCATGCAAAAGATGCTTATGAGATAGAAAATTGCAAGATGATGAAGAAAAATTTTATTTCTAAATCTAATTATAATTTGTCAAAGATTTTAATTCAAAAAAGACATCACTCCACACGAAGGATGGGAGGGAGAGAACATGCTCTTTTTATGGATCATCAAAAGAAATTCTCTTTTAAGTGTTTAGACGAGTCAACCAACACTTACTTCATATTTTAAATAAAAATGGAGGTAAATTTTCATTATGAAAAATAAGTCACTCCCTCTCTAAAGAATATTCACTCAAAAGTTTATCTTATATTTAAAACTCTCAAACTTTGCTCAAATTAAATTTTCTTTTGAAAATTTTGCATATGTCAAATTAAAAATCCTTTCATTAAAGATCAAATTTGAATTTTATTTGGACTGGAATGAATCAAGATCAAGTTTAAAGGAGCTCAGATTAGGGAGACACTAGTGACTAGAGTTTATGCCGAGTATATAAATCATGTAATCAAGGATAGAATAAAGATTTTCAATTGAAATGATATGGATCAAGATTATGCTGAAAAGAATTCAAACTAGGAATTGATAGATATTAAAGTTTTGATTTGAATAAGATTGACTTGAAATAGATTGATCTGGATTTGAGTTTAAGATAAATATCTAATAAACTCAAAATCTTAATTAAATCTTTATACATTAAAAATATCTAACTCTCACTAAGGATTAAGAGAAGGGAGTGGAGTAAAAAATGAGAACTCAAGCTAGGATTACCTACAAAAGTGAATAATACAACATCCAAAGATGGAGAGAAAAACCTGTCCCACCGTGGTCGCCAGAAATTTGTGGGTCTCCGAAAGGATTCTGCTCGTAGGGCTCGAATGCAAATGGTACGATCACCGTATCCCATAGGACAAAATGGTCGTAGACCTTTACACTTGACATAAGTAGGCCAATGGAAGAGCAGATGGAGTTATACATACGATTAGCCATGGAGGGTAGTGACTTTCACCTACCAACCTCAATGGATAATAATATGTATGACCCTAAAGTTCACGAGATTTCTCCCATTCGATACATCAGCTCGAATGGGATTTATTTTATTATGGGGATCGGTTTTCTACGGGCGCAAGCCCCCGTAGTTAATTATATCCTAGACCTTGACCTAGGAAAACTCTCGATTAAGGACGATGTATTATTCACTTCTTAATTTGGTGCACAGAAAAAGTTCATAAGTTATATTTCAAGGAGTCTCTTCTATTTATCTTTAATGATGATTAGACGTTTTTAAATGGATAAAGATATGATTAAAATTTTGAGTTTAGAAGATCAAAGATTGGATTACTACCCTAAGAGAAACGACAGACTCAAAACACACAAGAAGTGAAAAGACACACTGAGGGGTGTACAGCCTGGGCTTATGCTTGGCTGGATTGAGCTGCTAGCTAACATCCTAAACACAATCAATCGCCCTACATGTATATAAGATAGGAAGGCTCTATCCTAAGAAATCAAGAATTTGTAGTTCAACAGGTTTCAATCAGAGACTCTACAATATGCAAAAGAATGTACCTAGCACTATGTATGATGTATGAAATAGATACTAAATAACCCTAGGTCTACTGATGTAATACATACATGTAAGAGTGGTACAATGTGAAGCAAGGTGTGAAAAAATAAATGCGTGCATGACGTCCAGAGTACAGAAAAAGTAAATAAACACAGCAGATATCCTCCAAACAAGGTATCTGTATCACATCATAATAGAAAAATCATCCTAACGGCGCCCACTTCGTGTGGGAAAATAACGATGCCCATGGCACAATAGGTGGCCTACTCTACAGAACTAAATGACCCTAATGGTCTCTAGGGCTCACAGAAGGTGGGGGGTATCATACCCAAAATTAGAAAAAAATCCAAAATCCTAGTGATGCCCACTTCGTGTGAGAAAATAATGATGCCCAATGGCACAAATGGGTGGGCATACTCTACAGGCCTAAGGTGACCATAAGGGTCTCTAGGGCTCACAGAAAGGGGGGTAAGCTTTGACTTATAGTGCCAAAGCTTCGGCAGTGAACTAACCTAAGGCTGGCTACCTAAACATGATAGAATACCTATTAATAAGAAGTGTGTGATGTGTAGCAGTTTCGATATATAATAAAAAAAAAATTGCTTTACAAGTTGCAGAGATCATACCTGACTGTGGCACTGCCACTTAAAAGTTCCAAGCAAGCAAATTGTCCATTGATTCTTAATTGTGCGAGACCCAATGTACCTGGCTGTGGCGCTGCTACTTAAAAGCTTATGAGCAATGGTCCAGTTTAGTTCCCGATCATAAAGCTCCGATGTTCCTCGCAAAATAAGATAAAAGAGAAATATGCAAATGAGCGTAGATGCTATTCAAAAAAGAAGTGCAGGTAAGTAAAAAAATATAACTGACAAGAAATTTAAAAATTGCATTTATAGAACATGTGCATGTAGTAAACACTGGAAGACAAAAGAAAATGATGGCCTAACCTAGGACTAGAAGTCGTGTCCTAACCGAACAAGTCTAAGGTGTGTGTAACATGCTGTGTGATTTAGGATATGTCTTATATTGGATAATTAGTTAAAGTTGCTTGCATTTGATTTATTAAAGGGAAAATGAGAGATTTTTAATAAAGTTTAAATATTAGTATTTTATGATTGATTTTAGAATCTTTTTATTTTAGTATTTGATTGATTGCCACCTTTGTTTTACATCGAGGCCGTGAGGTTTATTTCACCCTTTTTGGGGCTAACTTAATAGCCTCGTAGGCCTGGGTTACCCAGTGGAAACCAATTTTTGTTGAATTATTGGTTGGGTGTAAATTAGAAAAGAAACATAGATTAAGAAATTTATTAATCAAGTTTGTTGGTTGATTTTAAAAATTGATCTAAGGTTCGATATTTTAGGAGTCTTTTATCCTAATATATTTTAGCTTATGATTTGATCTCCTAATTAAAGTTTATATCTTTTAAACTTTAAATTAGTTAGGAGATTATTATTAGTTTAGTTGATCTTGATTTAGATTTGACATTTTTAATGGTTATGAAATATTAATTATGGTTTGAATAAAAATTAAGTGTTTTTGTACATTTTAAAGGATTGAATTAAGGTTGATTTTCATTGGTTGATTATTAATGGATTAAAGAAAACTAAACCTAGAAAAGCATGTCACTAAGCTTTCATTTTGATGTCTCTATCTTGTAGGGAGTATGCATTCTAAGTCTATGTTATCTAAGACTCGGTCTTTAATTTTTGTCCTTAGGTGTCACTAAAGTTGTAGGACTAAAATGAGTTTTGTTTTCTAACCCTTTGGGACTTTCGTACATGTGTCAATGGCTTAGGAATCTATGGATAAAAGTATAATAATAAGTAGCAAAGCAGTAGAAAGAAAAGAATGAAAATCAGACATAAAAGAAATATATGCATTGTTGTTGTTGGGCATACTTCTTTAAAATCAAGTGTGCCTCTAAAATAACATTCTCTCCCAATTCGATGTGATACGAATAAGGAAGAAAGCATTTTTTCAAATCCCTTTATTGTCCCCACATTTCAAACAAGGCACTTAAATAAGACTCAACCCAAATAACCTAACTACCCTCTAAACAAAGCTCCAAACGACAAAGAGAAACAAACCCCCAAAATGTAACCAAAATAGATCTCTCACTTAAAACCCAAAACATGATCTTACTGCACACTAATCCAAAACCACTCAGAAAATAAGTGCAAGCAAGAAGACAGACAACTTCCCCCACGAAATACCGCCTCATTCTAAATAGACATCAACGAGTCTACCACACAAAACTAATCATAAAGCTATGAATCCTAAAAAACCTCATGAAAAATTTCAAATGAAATGACAGATAAAAAATTAACAAAACACTTTCTAACACAAGACAATAAAGTGCCTTTAATTTAAAATTGGTGTTGGTAAAACTTTTAAAACCTCGTAAAATATTCATAAAACTTATCACAAAACAACTCATAAAGCTTTCCAACAAGAAGAAATACAAGAAACACAGTTTTCTAGCACGAAACAAATTATAGTACCTTTCTAATTATAAAACAAACCATAGCTCTTTCAAACATAAAACACATCAAAACTCTTTTCAACACAAACAAATCATACTTCTCTCAAATATAATTTAAAGTCATCCATCTTTCAAATATGAGACAAATCACAAAACTTTCCAACATAAAGTAGATCACGAAATTTTTTGATATAAAAATAAATCATGAAAGCTTTTACGTTACAAAACGATTCAAAAAACTCCTTAGCAAATTCTTTATTCTCTATGTTGCATGCCACTAAATATCCAATAGAGCACAAGGAAATCTCACAATTTCGTTTCAATCCAACTCGAAATAAATACAAATAAGAACAGAATGTTTTTGATGTCATTTCACGTTTTCAAACTTCAACAAAAATGCTACAACAATATAACTGACCAAACATTTTGCCAAAGCTCAAGAGAATAACCCAATACTCCAATGTACCGTTTAATCAATTCCATAGAAAATCATATGGATCCCTCCTTTTATCCACCAAGAGAATGTGGATATATGCATTCTTATTCACCTTATATCACCACTATATTTCTCATGATGACATTAAGAAAATAATCTTTAACAGAATTCTGTTAGAACTTCATTAAGCAAGCGAATAGTTGTCACATAGATCATTTCATATGTATGTTTTGAGCGTGTTGTTCTCTAAGATGTACCTAAGCACATGAGTATCTTATCTCAATCCAACTCATTCTCCTAAAGGTACAAGTGAAGCAAGTTGAAAATATGTCTTCCCATTGATCTTGCTTGGCCAAATATTAATGCTATTTCTATAGAGGCAAAAAGACAAACACCTTACATACATCTTATTTATGTCTCCTTATAAAGAACAATATGGATTTTCACCATCTTTCACAACCTACACAAAAATATCTAAATAACATAGCATGGGTCATAAATGCATGTGAACTTCATATACCAAGCGTTAATTTCAAGTGATATAAGATCAACAAAAGCTTTGTTCATGTCCCATGAAATCATTCATCCTAGCATCTTACGAGTAGAGGAACTTTGGCTCTCTGGAGCTTGCAAATACACTGAGAGACTAAGAGTTGGAGCCGGAGAGGGATCTCAGTATGGATCCCTTTTTGGGATTTTTCAAACCACCCAGAGAGAAAGGGGGAGCCTGGGCGTGAGAGAGAGAGGGATTTCGGTCTCCTACCGTGAGGCCGACGACTAGGTTTTTTTTTTTTGCAAACTAGAGAGACCAGAGAGCGATAGGGAGGCTACTTGCACCAAAGAAAAAAAGAAGCCCCCCAAGAGGCTTACGCCCCCCCCCCCCCCCCCCCAAGAGGCTTATGGCTAGGGTGAATTATTGGATTAGGTGACAGGACGCGGAGAATAGTCCAAAAAAAAAATTAAATTAAGCGCATGTAAAGCGCACGGAAAGTGCATCACAGCAAATATGAGTAAAAAATGGCTCATTCGAGGGCAAAGCGCATGTAAAGCGTGGATCCTGCTTCGTCCCTTAACTTGTATAGTATGAAAATGCTTAAATCAAATGTAATTAAAATTTTAGACTTATATAAATTAGTTTCTAATGCAATGCATGCTTATTGACTCGTTTAAATGCATAAAATGATATATGTAGCAATTTTTTAAAAATGCTTTAAAATTATTTTTTTCTAGAGATTGCACAACATCCCCTTGACAGATTTATCCCCTCAAAAGATAAGTGGTCTGCCAGAACCCGCAGGCGGAAAGATGCCTAATAAGGAAAAGATGGTAAAACATGCTTATGCAGACTCCCGGTAATCCCGGGCTTAATTCTTAGATCGTTAGAATTTTTATGTTGGCCTAAATTTTTTTAATTTTAATTTCAAGTAGAAAAATTTTATATGTGCCTTCACGAGCCTGTGATCGAATCCAAACTAAAATAAAACTTGACATACAAATCGCCAAAAAAACTAGGAAAGTTAGCAATCATAATCGCAATCAAATTAAATCAAACACAATAATAATCAAATTATTTAAACAAATGTCCATAGACAAACTGTCTATTTATTACAACCTAGAAATTATAGAAATTACAGAAATTACAAATCACCACTAACCACAAATCTCGGTTCTAATCCTAAGATCAACGCAAGTTGACTTTAAGTGGGATATTTTATCTTCAACTCTTCATCATTCTCTTCTTCGGATCCCTTGGATTCGTCGTACCTTGATACTCAAATGGAAAAGGACTATATCCCTCTAAGGGGTATCCTTTCCTCATTTTGGAATTTAAATTTGAATCTATAAATCCCAACTCAAATGTCTAACTTTCACAACTCTTAACCTTTAAACAAATTATATTTATATTGAAAAAAAAAATCTAAACTCTCCTGTAGGGTTATCCTAAGCATTTAAAATCAAATAAATCTCAAACAATTTATATATATGTGCATTAAAAAGTAAATCACACTTGGTCACGCTCTTGTTTATTTGGGGGCTAAGTAGTTGAAATTCCTGTAGCAGTTATATTTATTATCAATGTAGCCCCATTTTATTGCTTTGCACGAACGTGGCCACCTGTAGAAAACTCAGTGAGTAACCAAATTAGTCCTAACCTAAGGGTAGACTACCGCCCATCACATCAATTCATATATTGCAGTTGAAGTAAATAAACACTCACCTCAATCAATTTTCAATCATAGCATACAATAAAAACTCAAAAAATCCAGCATATAACAGTTAAAAGTAAACAATGGCCTAGCCTAGACTAGAGTTAGTTGTCCTAGTAAATCATCTAAAATTTGTGCTAAAGGTTGTATATTGGGGTATATCCTAAGCTAGATAGTTTGTTGAAGTTATTTAGTATTCGAATTCGTTTAAGGTTGAAGGGAAAAATTTAATTAGAGTTTAAATATTAATGTATTAAGACTTATTTGAAGTATGTTTTAATTGTTAAATGATTACTACCTTTGTTGCTCACCGAGGCTATCAAGTTTATTTCACCTTCTTTGTGGCTAAGTTAATAACCTCATAGGCCTAGCTTACCTAGTAGTAATCGGGGTTTATTAAGTTAATTTGATTGGTTAAAAATTAAGGGTAAATGAATTTTAATTAAGTGTATTGATTGCTAGTTTGAATAATTACATTAAGTTTTTTTGGAATTTTGAATGAATTATTGAATTTTGGAAATTTTGGAATTATTTCGATTATTTTAATGTAATAATTAAGGGTTAAAAGTTGACTTTTAAAATTAAGATTGATTTTGGGGTTTTGACTTTTTTTTTTTAATATTATACCTTAAAATGAGTAATTAGACTTTGAGGTTGCTCAATTTAAAATTTTCTACATTAAGTTATGAGTTTTTGAAGTTTTGAACTAGTTTTAAACTACAGTTGAACGGGGAGCTAACTTTTTTACTTTGACCAAATTTTGGAGGTTTAACATTTTTAGAAAATAGCATATTTTAAATAAAGTTGAATGGATTTGTGTTTAATTAAATTGAATTTTTCTAGAATTATTGGTGATTTTCCAAAGTTTGGGTATTTTAGAAATTTTTAAAATTATCTAATCAAAGGGATTTTAGATTTTTATCCAAATCAGTCCCAAAACTCTTGGAATCACCCCTAATGGTCAGGAATGACTTAAGAGAATGTTTCCAATCATTTAGGAATTTTTTGAATTTTTTAATATTTTTAATTAATAAATTGAATTAATTGTCAATTTGTTCTAAAAATTAAATTAATGTCAAATTAAAGGTATGATCATGGGGCTTTTATTTTTCATGGATTAAGGGCTCAATTATAAGCAATTAGAGGGTTCACTTGAATTTTTAGAATTTAATATGAATTAATAGTGAATTAATTAAGGTTCTAGGCCAAATCTAGGAAGGGATTTTGGGGTTCTTAGTTGGTGGACTAAATGGGCATCAAATCCAATGAATTTTGGACCATGAGATCGCAAGATCTCAAGGTCCACTCTTTGAATTAGGACCCAAATGGAGCTATCTAAGGTGGTTAACCAAACCACCAAAATAAAAGCCCCTTGGAGGGGATGTAATCAGTGGCTCTGAACTCCTTAGACTAAGCATAATTAACACACCAAAAATCATATCCTAAATCTCATTGGAAAGATCATAGAACCAATTTGAACTTAAGGATACAAAACATGACCCCTAAGCCTAAACTAGCATAAACATGCCCTTAAATACCTCAAACAAGGGGGGAAATATTTGGACATGTCAGAGACATGTCCAAATTCATTCTCCCAAAATCCCAAGCCATGGTGACATTAATTGAACACATAAATGCAATATGAGAGCCTCTTATGAATATGAAGCCAGCTTATAAATGAATGCAACAGTTCTCTATGAACATTGAAAGACTACCTACAATGAGTACGAAGGGCATCTGATGAATGCGATAATACCTTACGGGAAATATCGAAATACAAGCAAAAGTACTCGACCCTACAAGCAAACTAGGGTGGTCGCAAAGAAGATAGTTTCGTTTTGTTATCGATGCTACCTAACTGCATGTGAAAATGAATATTTCCCTACAAGCATACACAAGTGTTATGCGAAGAATGATATAACATGTTCATGAGTGAGGTACGAAGTGCATTTAACATATAAAGCAATTGTTTTACAACGCTCATACAATCAACCATCATTCAAGAGCCAGCAAATATGTCAATTTATTACAAATGGAGGAAGACAATACGCAGCAGACACAAGCTCCCACAAGTTGCTATAAAGGATCCGTGGTACACCCACTATTGGTATTAGTGCAATACTCAGAGGGTGCCTCTGGGGAGTGGATGTAGGTCTGGTTTTAGACCGAACCACTATAAATCTGATGTCATTTACTTTACTGTTTTTACGTTTCCGCATTTTAATTCTTAGTCTTAAAAACTCTGTGGTTGAAAAACTTTTTCTACAAAACTTAAAAGAAATAATTTTTATTTCGGTTCAACATAATTTTAAAAGAGGGCTTAAATTTTTTAAACTACCAATTCACCCCCCCTCTTGGTAGCCTTTGGGACATTAACTTAGGCTTAACAACCTAATTACTAGACTCAACACGAATCTATCTACAAGCAATAATGATGAATGTATCACCAATATGGTGGATCCTCTACAGGCATGAGGTAGAAGATTGTGGCAAGCGTAGATGCACACTAACAATGACATAAAATCCTCCATATATATAATAATATAACTACGAGTGATGAGCAGTAGCATGCAGTAGATATCGCAACCCCCTATGATCAACTACCATTTAAATGGTCAGCAAATACATCGATCCATTATGGAAAGGGAGGACGACATGCAGCAAATGCAAATACCTATGAACTGCCGTAAGGGACTTATCATACCCTCAGAGTGTTATCCTCGAACAAATAAAGATCTTCAACAAGTGCAAGCTCTTTCGAGTCATAGTAGGAGATTTGTTAGTGCTCTATAATCTACCTGTAGATAGTAAAAAAGTAGTGCAAGATAATCTACTTGTATGAAAAGGGCAGATGATAATAGTACGACGCCCACGCCATCGAATCCGCAATACTCATACAAGTGGACAGAAGATGTGTATAAGCTCTCAAATGGAATGATGCGCACAATCAAATGACAGTTGCCAGCACAATTGAGCAGCGCTAAATAACACAAAAATGCCCCCATATGTATACCACAATCTATATACATATAAACAAAGAGAAGTGCACATGTAATCATGAACCCGCATGAGTGCCGGCCAGCGTTCTATAGGTACACAAGTGACATCTACGAATGTTGCGTCGGTCAGTAAATAAACTCAAGTTCGAGCCTAATCTTTCTAGGCGGATAGATATGAATCGACACGGTTTAAACCATTAAATAAATATGTGGTCACAAGGTCGATCGAGATATTTATTTTATAAACTCATATCAGGCTTTCAAGGCCTTCAATAAAGAAAACTCACCAACAAAGGAGTAAAGCCTACGAAGTCCGATCCTCTGTCGATAGCTCAATAGAGTCGATAAGATTCAATCCACAAATGGAAGCAACTCCATAAACCCTGATGATGGCCATGTTGACTAGATTTCAACCATATGGGTCAATTTCAAATATTCAAAATACCAATCAAATGCCCGTGAAAATCTAAAACTCCAAAAAATACCAAAATCTGAAATATTTAAAATTGAAATAATCCATCAAATCACTTAAAGCAAAACTTATCTACCCTCCTCAACAGTTTACCGAAGTGGACAAATATGAAAATCACTATAACTCATAAAGAGATAATGGCTGATCGAAAATATCACTAGGATTCATTCTCAAATTATTTCCTGCCAACGGAGATGTGGCACGTGTTCTCTAACTGGCAGTTTTGCCACCAAATGACATCGCAGGTAAATGGTTATGACCGAAGACCTCTGAAAAAACACCACTAAATTACGATTAAAGCTAGAGCTTGTATGCTGCCCAATGGCACTAAATTCTTAAGATATGAATCAATATGATATAATCAATAAGGCACAAAGCTTTTTGTCAGCTAAGGTGGATTAAAATTTGTCCCTTTAGACAAATACCCACCCTAGGTCTACAAGATACCCTTGGACAATGCAACCCATGGTTGCCGACAAGGACCCTTCTGTCAGTTTGGGTCGACTACCTCCTCTGACTAAGTAGCTCAGTGACTACAATGGCCTGGGACGACGGAACCATGATATCTTAATCAGGCTCATCATCTATTTCCCCACCATCCGTTTTAAGTGCAAGATGGTGAAATTGCCAATTTTAAATCTTAAAACTTCAAGCTTCCAATACTTAAGTCCAAGTTGCTACTATATACTAGATAAAATGTACTTTTTATGTATCTGATTGATGAATATCCTTAATCAAAAGTTCTATTTCATGATCAGGAGGGGAAATTAACTATAGGGGCTTGCACTTATAGGAAACCAGAACTCAGATCATAAAGTTCTCGCAAATTAAGGGCGAAATCTCTGGGTAGTGTCTTATCTACAAACTCATCTGTCTTCCAAAAATTTACCCATGAACTTAATCCATTAAAACTCCCCCGAAAAGCAGTAGAGAAACCGAGGCCAAATTTTCGAAGCCCATATCAACCATTTGAACGGGTCGATTTAGTCCAATTTTTAAAACCTTAATTTTTTTGATCGCTAGGTCAAACAACATTTCTCTTAATTGGTTTATACTATTATGCATGCAACAACAAACAACATATAAAAAAGAAAATTACAGTACTATGTAAAAAGTGAATAATTCGACAATGTAGAAGTAATAGCACAAATAACACAATTAACAAGAATAACTTCTATCTATATACACTTCAATTTATAGTGCAACAAAACGAACAACCATACAAATAAAAATAGGTTGAACACTAACAAAAATAAGAATAATTAGTAATTCTCATAGTAATATAAAGTTAATAAAGAGATATCATTCCACTATCCCTGGAAACGATGCCAAAACATTGAATCCAACCCCAGCACTATTAATTTTGGGTTTTTACTGAAAACTATGTAAGTGCACGTGTCATGTTAAGTAATATAAAGGTGAATTGAGTATCATTTTAATGAGGATAAGTATGATCTCAATATCACTCTATTACTATTTCTATGAATGGCTAAATTTATCTTATTGCAAAAATCAAGAAGTGGTGCTAATGTAAGTGAATAACTAAGATTATTAGAATGAAATTCTATGTTTAGGGTAACCTATATATGGTAGTTAAGAATTCATGTATACAAAGATTAATCTTCTAATTTGTTGTTGGGAATCAGAGCATATATAGCTACTCATCTCTATCAAGCTCGTTAGACTTTTTAGCAAAGATACACTTTACTACAATGATTATATCTCTTTAAAGACTCCAATATTCTATCCAATATATGTCTATACATGGAAGAATCACCGTTCTAATTCCCCTAATTAATCTACTACTCCTTCGTTGAGGAGATAGATCACACTAAATTTTAACATTATGCAAGGCCTATACACAACATAAATTAAGCATAAAGGAACTAAACATATAGCATTTCAGTATTTACAGGACATGAGATCTAATCTATGCAGACAAGATTCTCAGAACATCATAAGTTGAAAAAGAGGTTTAACCTGACATTACAATTGTAATAGACAAAATAATATTCACTTCTAATAAAATAATATATAATACAAAAGAATAGAAAAGAATAGATAGAACAGGATCTTCTTGCAAGAACAAGTACACTCTCCATGTCACTAATTCCTTGCTCCTTTTTGCTTACACTCTTTCTTCCACTAGATCTTTATTTATACTAATGTAAATATGGCCATCCCCCACCCCCACCCCCACAAAAATTTCACCCACGCTATTTATATTGAAGACCTACTAATGACATTAATGCCACAACACTACTAGTGGTAGAGTTGCGATGCTCAAATTTTAAACTAATGCTACAAAAATGATGAAATTCTCCATTGCGATACTCTAACTGAATTTACGTGTTGTTCCCTGAGAGTAACTGAATCAACTTCTATGCTACGGTACTTAGGCAATTTGGCACTACGACGCCATTATCAGCATTGCGATGATATGGGCAAGCTAGCACTGCATCACTGATAAGTTACATACTGCGGTGCCTTGCTCTCTGTCCTGAGTTAGATTTTGGCATTGAATTATGCGATGCTTTGGTCTCCAGTTATGTATATTTTTCTTCAATTTTTGAAGATTTTTATATGAACTTCCTGCATAAAATCATCAAGTGAGATGACTTTAAACTAAAAGGGGATAGTGTAAAACATAACAAAATTTTCACTAAAAATTAATTTCTTTTAACAATTCAATATGGTCACCATGGTGTGGCATAACCTAGACATCATAGGTGAACTTAGAAAACATCAAAGAGAACCTTAACTTATGGTTGGTCACTTGGTCTCACATTTAGACTTTGTACTGATGTTAAGCTAGCTAAAAAATAGGTGAGCTAGAAAATAGGTGGGAAGTGCATATTCATCACACTTGAAATGAACACATCCAATCAGTGCACGGATAAAATAAATCACATATATATATATATATATATATATATATATATATATATTATATTTATTTAGTTATGTGAAGAAATAAATTTATAAATAAAATTAATTATAACAATGATCATATTAATAAAAAAAACTAAGAGTTATTCATATAAAATCATATTTAACAAAATATAATTTATTTTTTCTAATACAATTAAAAAGTAAATATTTTTTCTCAATAGAATTAATAGGGTCATAGCAACAATCAAATCTCATTTTAAAGAATGCCTTAATATTTGGTTACAAATATAACAATTTAGCATTATGCAAATATATTAAGTTCAAAAGACAGCATAAAAGAATTACATATCAATTACTTAGGAAGCACTACCTCGCGTCAATAAAATTAAAAAAAAAAAAACTCTTACAGCTCTTACTAAAACAAACTACTAGCATGATCCTTTAGAAAGGATGAAGGTCATGAGTCATCCACAAATAGTCTAGTTAGAGAAGCATCCCTCTGAGTTTTCGCCCTAGCCGCCTTTGGGGCGATTTCTAGGGTTTGCCATTTTTCCTTCCTCCGAGCATGTTTTTTCCCTCTTCTCAGTTAGTTTTTCTTCCTTCGTGTGTTCTCTGGTGGCCCCTTCGGACTTCTGCCCTGGTTGGGGCTTCTTTTTCTCGGCAGGATGATGTCTTCTTCCAACGTCTAGGGGAAGACG
Organism: Dendrobium catenatum; assembly: GCF_001605985.2. NCBI lineage: Eukaryota > Viridiplantae > Streptophyta > Magnoliopsida > Asparagales > Orchidaceae > Dendrobium > Dendrobium catenatum. The sequence goes on along the minus strand of NW_021319518.1, from coordinate 2,238,002 downwards.
ACCAGCCCGATAAATGGAAAAAGTAGGGGCTTTTTCAAACTGGATGATGATGTTGCTAAGTCGCCTACGCGATCTTTCAAAGACGTGCTCTCTGGTAACCCGATGCAAGGTGATAACGCTCCTAAACTTACTCAATCTGTTCTGAATGGTGTTCCTGCTATTCTGATCTCTAATGAGGATGTTCTTAAGCTAGCTAGTCCTTTTCAGTTTACTCTCGTTGGAAAGTTTTCTTTGCGCCGTCCGAATCTTGACTCTATACGTTCTTTTTTTGCTAATCTTAAACTCTCTGGTTTTTACTTGGTGGGGCTTTTGGATTCAAGACATGTTGCGATTCACTTATCGAATGATCTGGATTAAAGCAGAGTGTTTGCTCGGAGATCTTACTTCATTAATAATTGTCAAATGAGAATTTTAAAATGGACTCCTTTTTTTGATGTTCATGAAGAATCCCTGATAGTTCCAATTTGGATTTCGTTCCCGAATTTAAGGTTACATTTTTTTAATCCCCAAGTTTTAGATGCTATTGGTTCTGTTTTTGGTCATCCCTTGCAAACCGACCAAGCCACAGCTTCCAGGACCCGACCCTCTATGGAAAGGGTTCTGGTGGAAGTGGACATTTCGAAAAAACATCCTAAAGAGGTTTGGGTTGGTTCAAAGGAGTTTGGTTACTTGCAAAACGTAGAGTTTGAGAAGGTTTCATATTTCTGTTCCCATTGTAAAATTCATGGCCATGCTATTTCTGATTGCTATAAATTACATCCTGAACTGAAAAAATCAGTGAAATATACGGATGAGATATCTGATTATCCTGTAAATGTTTCTAATTTTGCACCTGAACAAATTTTATCTCATACTGCTATGCATAATCAAGTGGAAAAGGAAAATGGCTGTGATGGGCTGGAAACCATTAGTGATGTGACTGTTACTAATGTTGGTAATGTTTTGTGTAATGATTGTGAGAAAACGCCTAACTTTTTTGTTTATGTTGATTCCATGCTAAAAAATTCTAATGTTAATGCTTTAGCTCCTACGAAAACTATTTTACCTATCAATTATGAATCTGATGTTAGTGATAATTATGAAGAAGGAGAGTTTATTCCTACTGAAAATAGGGAGGATAACTCGAGGCAAAATCTGGAAACAAATGTGAATTATGAAGAAGGGGAGCATATCTCTGAAAACAGGCAGGAAATAGCCGTGAAAAATCTTGAACGGGGTACTCCTTTACTTGCTGAGTTAGAAGGTTCTAAGTCATAGAAAACCGTGGTGAATGATTCCCCTATTAATAATGATGAGAAGGACCAACTTACTAAAGTTGGCAAGAAAAAGGGGAAAAAAATAAAGAAGTTGTATCCTCTACGCCTTTTTCTACTAGAGCACAAACTAGTGCCAAAGGTTCTCATGGTTAAGTCCCTGATTTGGAATATTAGAGGTATTGGTGGGAAGGATTCGAAAACTAGATTTGAAAATATTTGCAGGATTCATAATGTTCAAATTCTGGTGCTGCTTGAACCCATGATTGCTATGTCCAAACTTGATATTACGGCTTCCAAGTTAGGTTTCTCTAATAAATTTTCAAATTGCTCTAATAAGATTTGGATTTTTTGGAAAAATGCGGTCACTATTGATATTAGGGAAGATTTTATTCAAGTTGTGCACGTTTCTATTTCTATGTTTAATTTTAAGTGTAATGCTTCTTTTGTTTATGCTGCTTGTTCTAGAGTGGGCAGGATTGCTTTGTGGGATCAGATAAAGAATTTTGCTTTGGTCTCTACAGGTCCTTGGTGTGTTGGAGGGGATTTTAATGTTATTGCTAATATGAGTGAATGAGTGGGAGGTAATATTCCCAATTTTAATGCTATGGAGGATTTTAACTCCATGATTTCCTCTTGTGATTTACATGATATTTGGTAATGCTTTTACGTGGAACAGAGGTAATTTGTGGCAAAGACTGGATAGAGTCTTATTTAATCAGGATTGGATTGCCAACTTCCATATGTCTAATGTGGAGCATCTTAGTAGGACTGTTTCTGATCATGCCCCTTTACTTCTTTCTATTAATGCTAATAAAGAGTTTTTTCATACTGCTTTTAAATTTCAAAATATGTGGCTTTCCCACCATGATTTTCTTAATGTGTTTGAGAATAATTGGACTGCCCCTTTATTCCCTTCTAACAATGTTTCGGGTATGGCTTAGCTTTGGCACAAGCTTAGTAGGCTTAAACAAGTTTTGAGGTGGTGGAACAAACATACTTTCAAAAACATTTTTCTGAACATTAAGGAGGCCGAAAAAAAGGTGGACTTGGAGCTTATTCATCAGCTTAATCCTGATAGTGCTAATTTGTCTGATCTTAATGTTGCTAAGATAAACCTGTTTAAGTTACAAGAATAGGAAGAGTTATTTTGTCACCAAAAGGCTACTACTAAATTTACTATTGATGGTGATAGAAATACCAAATTTTTTCATTCTTTGGCTAATAAGAAAAGAATTAGGAATAATATTTTTAAAATTTCTATGGATAATGGTAGGGTTTTGGAGGATGAGGATTCTATTTTAATGTCTGGTGTGGAGCATTTTAAAAAATATTTTCAATAGGGATTTTCAACCTAATTTTGTTAACAATCCTTATATTGTTTCTAGTTGTATTTCTGTGGATGATAATTATCAACTTACTCTTGTTCCTTCTGAGAAGGAGGTGTTGACCTCGATTTTAGCTCGAGTGTGCTCGAGCACCTTCCATCAGTTTAATTGAGCCTCGTCGAGTTTAATTTGAGCTCGAATTGACCTGACTCGAGCCGGATTAAATCCGATTGTGTTCAATTAGACACGATCGTCCCATTCTCGTTGCGTCACACCTTATTGCGATTTAAATTGTTTTTTTTTTTATTTGGACTTAATTTCGTGCGATCGAATTCGTTGTGCTGGCTCGAACCCGAATTGACTCGAGTTGAGTCGAATTCAGACTCAAGTCTAATAAGATCTTAGTAAATTTGGATTTGTTCCAACTCAATTTAATTCTACTAAAATCCATTTGCCCTTTTAAATAATTTGAATTCATCTTCTAAATCAAGGAATAGATCGGACGACTTTGATTGAATCGACGAGGTTTCAGTGTGATTTCTGTGATCCTCTACAGGCAAAGCAGCAATCTGCTTCAGAGAGCAGCTTCCTTTTGTGTGTTTTGAGATACTGCAGCGAAGGATACGGGGAAGCAGGCTTCCTTCTTCGGCATTTCGCTCCGAATGAAGACTGGAGGGGTGACTTCGTCTAGGGCACGACGATTCGCTCCCTCTCTCACGATCTCACTCTCCCTCTCTCTCTCTCTCGGCTTTCCCTTGCTCTCAGGACCGAACTCCCTCCCGATCTTGTGCCCCCTCCGGTCGGCATTCAAGCAGGAGCTGAAGCCCCTGCTAGCTCTTCCGTCCTGAACCCGACGACAGCTGCCCGATCTCCCTCCGAGATCTCCCTCGCTCCCGTCCCTCTCTGCCCACAGGGAACCCGACGCCGCCCAGACCGAACCCGAGCTCCTCTTCTCTGCAAGGTGAGTGTTCTTGTCCTTCTCCTTCCTCCTTTTCTTTTATTCTCCCTTTTTCTTCACTTCCTCTTCATTTTCTTTCTTCCTTCTTCCTTTTCTTTCTCCCTAGTCTTCTTCTTCTTCCACTTTCCTCAACCTCTACTCCTTTGCAAAAAAAAAAAAAAAACTGAGAATGAAACCTCTTTAGGTTATTCTTTTGTTCTTATATCTATATCTCCTTGATGAAATAATTATCATGTTGAGCTTTAACATATTTTGGCGAGTTGCTTAGAGAAATTTAGTTAAGATTTAGGTGTGAGCCTTTGTTTTTAAGTTGATTTATTTTATATGACTTTGCAAACATTGCACATCAAGTGTTTGTTAGAATGTCTTCAAGGAAAAATTGTGACATTGGGTTGGCAATTCATGAAGCTCGAGTTTGCGTTTGAAGCCACTTAACCAAATGTTAATTAATCATACTTGGATATGAGGATTCCACATGTTCTCATTTATAATGTGTGGATTTATTTAGAGCAAAGTTTATTTCATAAAAATAGATAGTTTATGTTATGTGATTTTCTTAAGAATAAAAAAAAAACTTTGCATCCTTGTTATTTATGGAAGCTTTGATATGTTTTGTAGTTATGGAATTATATCATTTGGGAATGAGCCACTAGCATGTGAAATTTATGCTTGAGTTATATCACATAATTTTAGAAGCTTTAGGCGTGATTGATGGCAAGAGCTTGAGAGGCAATGCTATTATTTTACTAAAACATGCACTTGAGGTATTTGATGAAATTGTATGAACTTAGGGTAATGCTAGCTCATTCTGTTTGAGTGTGGTTAGGCTTGTGCCTAGACCCTACCTGTGCTGTGGAGCTCGTGAGGGGTACGAGTGTACCCCTACACACCTTATTGGTGGGTTAGTTCTCTACTTTTCCAGAGGCTATAAATCCTACCCATCTGCATCACACAGATGACGCCACCTCCCTCTTTCTCTCATGTTTGCTTGAGATGTGTGGCCTCTTTCTTTTCTCCAGTTTCGGACTGGCCGGATGTTGACTGAACCATGCGTGATCGACTGAACCAAGTTGGGACCTTCCCCTTTGATTAGGAAAGCCTAGAATTTTCCCTTTGCACTAAACCCATTAAGGAAGATAATCTAACGTCCTTAATCAAGAGTTTTCCTAAGTCAAGGCTTAGGATGTAATTAACTATGGGGGCTTGCGCCAGTAGGAAACCAAACCCCACAATCAAATAAACCCTATTCGATGCTGATATATCGAATAGGGGAAATCTCGTGAACTTTTGGGTTATAGATATTATTATCCATCGAGGTTGGTAGGTGAAAGCCGCTATCCTCCATGGCTAATCGTATCTATAACTCCATCTGCTCTTCCATTGGCCTGCTTGTGTCGATTGTAAAGGTCTACGACCATTTTTTCCTACGGGATGGTATGATCGTACTCTTTGCATTCGAACCACCTGAGCAGAATCCTTTCGGAGACCCACAGGAGTTTTGGAAGGTTATTGAGGATATGAATATTGACTCTGTTGCGGGACCAGATGGGTTTACTACTAAATTCTTTATTAAAACTTGGCACATTATTAAGTTGGATATATTGGAGGCTGTGGCTGATTTCTTCTCGGGTAAACCGTATTTGAAATTCTTTTCTTCTACTAGCATTGTTTTAATTCCTAAGAAAGCTGCTACCAATAACTGGAATGATTTTAGACCTATTAGTTTATGTTCTTTTTTTTAATAAGCTTATTTCTAAAATTATTGATACTAGACTGGTTAATATACTTCCTATAATTATATCTAAGAACCAGACTGGCTTTGTGAAAGGTCGTAGTATTTTTGATAATGTTTTACTTGCCCAAGAGATGACTCATGATATCAACACGAAAGTTAAAGGTGGGAATTTTATTTTGAAGTTGGATATTACTAAAGCTTATGATAATTTGTCTTGGGAGTTTCTTTATAAAGTGTTGTCTTTATTTGGTTTTAACCAACAGTTTATTTCTTTGATTAAGAATAGTATTGAGCATTGTTTTTTTTTATGTTATTATTAACGGGAAAAGTAATGGTTTTTTTAATTTTAGTCAAGGTTTGCGTCAAGGTGACCCTCTTTCCCCTGCATTATTCATTATAGCTGCTGATTATTTATCGAGATGTTTGGAGATTGTTTACATGAGGCATCCTAATATGTTTTATCGTACTATGGGTGGTATTCCTATCACTCATCTCAGTTTTGCTGATGATTTCATTATCTTTGCTAATAGTTCCATTATCAATGTTAATTTTCTTGTCAAGCATCTTAAGGAGTTTCAAGATATGAGTGGTCTGTTTATTAACAAGAACAAAAGCATGTTTATTGTTGCTAAGTCTGCTAGCCAAAGTAAAATTAATAATATCAAAAGGATATGTGGTTTTAATTGCTCGAGTTTGCCTTTTAAGTACTTAGGTACCCCTATCTTTAAGGGACGTAAGAAAAGTTTACTCTTTGAGGATATGGTGTCAATCTTCCAAAGCAAAATTGGTAATTGGTCCTCCAACTTTCTTTCTTTTGGTGGCAGATTGGTGCTTATTAAACATGTTCTTAACTCTCTTCCTATTTATATCTTTCATACTATGAACCCTTCTCCTTTTATTTTCTTAAGATTAGAAAGATTAATTAACAAGTTTTTTGGGGGGCCAACAATAATAAATCTTGTATTCTTTGGTCGTCTTGGCAGAATATTTGTGGCCCTTTCAACGAAGGTGGCTTAGGTTGTAAGAATATTTTGGATATGGTGAAGGCTTTTTCTTACAAGCTTTGGTTTTCGTTTAGATCGAAAGCTAGTTTATGGGCTGCTTTTATGTTTACTAAGTACTGTAATGAATGCCATCCTTCTTTAATTCAGTTTAAGAAGACGGACTCTTCGGTTTGGAAGAGATTATGCAATATTGGTTGGCATGCTGAACCTTTTATCCAATGGGGTTTGGGTAAAGGGGATGTATTTTTTTGGCAGGATAATTGGCTTGGACATGGCTCTATTGATAGTATGATGTCTTCTCATACTCCTAGTACTACCAAGGTGAGCTTTTATTTTGATAATAACTGCTGGGATGTGCATAAACTTAGACAAATTTTACCTGACAATATTCTTCATCTGGTTTTGAACACCCCTTTAAATACTTTTGAAGAAGACCGTATCCTTTTTAACATGTCTAATAATGGTTGTTTTAAAATTAAAAAGGTTTAGGAAAATTTTAGGAGTAAGAAGGAGATTTCAACTGTTTATGATTATATTAGGCACAATAGTATTCCTTCTTCTTACTCTATTCTTACGTAGAGATGTTTGAAAGGCTATTTATCGGTGGATGCCCGTCTTTGGAATAAAGGTTTCTATTTGCCTTCTAAATGTTTCTGTTGCTCCAATATTGAGTGTATTAATCATGTGTTTCTTTTTGGTAAGGTTGCTCAAAGTGTGTGGAGGCATTATGCTGGGTTGGTTAATAAACCTTTTCCGGTGTTTGATTCTACTACTAGTAATTGTGTTCAGTCTTTTTTAATGATTTGGATGTCCAATGCTAAAGGTCATGTTCTTAATTTATTACCTATCATTATCTTGTGGTTTATTTGGAAAGCCCGCAATGAGGCTGAGCATGAGGGTAGAAAAATGGAGGATAAGAACATCATTTACAATGTTAATTACAAAATTCTTCAAATTGTGTTTGGCAAGCTACTTTATGCTAAAAATTTTACCCATTGTGATGCTTTGAGTGTTTATCTGGGTATTCCTACTCATATGGAGGTTTGTATTAGTAGGGATAGGATTGTTTGGTGGGTTAAACCTGTTACTCCTTTTCTGAAGTTAAATTCTGATGGTTCGGTTAATAATTTGCATGCCGGTTTTGGTGGTCTTTTGCGTGACAATGTTGGCAATGTGATTGTGGCGTATGCAGGCCCTTTATCTCCGTGTATGGCCATTTTTGCTGAGCTAATGGGGTTACTTAAAGGCCTTATCATTTGTAATAATAGAGGTTTTGTTAATATTGAGAAATCTTAATTTATATTATTAAGAATGTGGATACGTTTTCTCCTCAGTTTTTTTATATTATTAGGAATATTCGTATGGCCCAATCTAAGCTTAACTATTCGACTAATCATGTGTTAAGAGAGGGAAATGCTTGTGCTGATTTCTTGGCTAAATTTGGTAGTAGGTTGGAGGATGAGAGGGAATTTGATGTGAATACCTTGCCTCAGAATTTGAAGGGGCTTGTCAATCTGCATAAAATGGGCTTACCGTATATCAGAACTAAATGATTGAGTTTTCTTTGTTTTGGTTGTGGGCTTACCGTATATCATATTTTTGTAATCTTAGGATAAGGAACCACTGGCTCGTAGGTTTTCTTTTTGTTCTTTTTGTAGCTTTTTGGAGCACTATTGAGCTGGAGGTTCCTTCTAAGGATAGTGTAACCGAATTTTGAAATTAACACGTAGGCCCCTTCGTGGGTTTTAACTAAAAAAAAAAAATGAAGGTCATGAGCCATTTATACACAATATCTTTGCTGGCATATTATACAAGTTAATATTTTTTCCTAAAAAAGATAGATTAAAAATAATAGTAGTAAAATGTCAATACCTTCAATCAATCTCTTGGAAAGTAAGCAACTCAATTTGGTTTGTTGGTTGAGATCTTTGACTAGTAACCAAGATGTCTTGTGTTCGAATCTTGCGTATGTGATGTGTGTATGAATTTGCGATCAAATAAATGAGACTTTACAAATAAATGAGACTTTACAAATAAATCCCAAAATAAAACTTGATGTAGGAAATTCTAAATTATAAAATATAACTCAAGATCATTTAAGGTACACCTTCGTGAAATATAAGATGATGAAAATTTTGAAATAAATCATCTTTAGTAAATTATGAATTAAAAAATTAAATGAAATTGGATGTTAAATAAAAGAACAATTTGTACGCAATTCTAAAAATTCAGAGAATGATAAAAAAGCATGTAAGTCATGTATTTGTAAAATATATAAGAGATTTTCATGGGTCGTTAAAAAAATCTATCTATTTTATGTTGACGGAAATCTTTCCAAATACTGGAAATTGATTTGGAAATAATTTACTGGTTAATTAGGAGATTTAATTATTGCATTGAACAAAAGATTTGATTGATGCACTAATTAGAGGATCTGATTATTATATAAATTGATAGATTTAATTAGCATAATTAATTGGGAGATCTAATTGGTATGATTATACTTTGTCATATTATAGCATTAATTAAAGTTTTCTTTGTCGCTTTATTTCAAATCTATAAATAGTGGTGTAAGGGCTACTAGAGGTATGAAAGGGAGAAAGTCTATTGTAACTCTATTTTCTCCACATTATACTAAAATAATCATCCCCTCCCCATGGACGTAAGCACCTTCACCGAATCACATAAATCACCGTGTTCTTTGTGTTGACTGTGCTTTAATTTTAGGTTTATTTTTATTGTGTTTTCACAATAATTGGTATCTGAGCTAGATTACCGTAGAATTTCCAATGGCCGCTTGGAGAGTTCAACGAAGTTTGTATTTGTTCATTTGGAACGAAGGTTTTGTTTGTCTCTAGAATGAATTAAATTATACTTGCAATAAATGGAGGCATCTAATATTATTAAGATAAGAGAGAAAATCATAACATAGATAAATTTCAAAAAAAAAAAAAAATTACCTGTAGTCATAAATCTTTAAACAACTTTTATTGAATCCAGAATCACGGAACATAGACCCAAAATAATAGAAGATCTTCAATCTGCAATATAAAGAATGTATTGTATTTGCATTATATATTGAATAATTATTTTATATTTTTTAAAATAATTGTTGCATATAATATTGAAAGTACAAAATTATTTTTATCATTCAAGGAAAGACAAAAGTTCTCAAAAATATATCTTCCACAAGGTTTGTCGCATAATGCTTAAGAAGCAGAATAATTAAAAAGATATCAAATGATAAAGTTTTACAATATCCAACATAAATTCACAATTGATTTATAAGCTCATACAACTGAATAGAACATAAGTAAGAAAGTGTTTTACTAGTAAAGGTGCAGGCATTCCCAAATGCATGAAGAAAAATATGATGGTTGAACAGTGTAATATCTAATGTAAAAGTGTTCTGAACTAATCTAGACCTGCCCTAGTAAGCCATGTGTTTTTGTATTTCTGCATTTTCTATTCTACAAATATCTCAGTATGCTTTTGAAAGTATCAACTCTGGTCTAATGCATGCCCCGAGGGTTCTGTATGTGAAAATCTACATGTTTGAATTTTGCCCTGGGGAGTGTTACATCATTCGGTTGTTGGGGAGCGCTGTGGCACTAAGCTATCTATAAAGGAAATGTTGCGGATCTTGGTGTCTAAGTATTGCGATGTTGTCAAATGAATTTTTATATAAATATCAAAACCCACTAAATAAATTTTAGGCAAATCTCATTTCTCCCCCTAAGCAGCTAATTAGAGAGAGGGAGCGAGAGCAGATTTTCAAAGAGAGAAGGTTTGTTTTGGGCAATATCGGGTCGATTTCGTGCATCAAGTTAGTTTCTTGAAATTTTTCGAATTGAAGTTACATTTATCTTGTCTCACTTTTTAAAAATTCAGAGTAGTGGAGGTTTTTTATTTAAATTTTAAAATTTCAACACAAAAGTGGGTATATTATAACATCTGGTAAATTTTTTTTCACAGCTAGCATAACTTTTGATATATTACATATTACTGTATTTTACAAATTTTGGTATATTATTTGTAAATTTTCACCATAAAATTCTGATTTTATATTAATTTAAGCTTGCTGATAAATTTAATGACACTTATAAATAGCATTATAGTAGAATAAGTCTTGAAACGTAGCTGTGAATACTGTATGATATTATGGCTATGAGCCTAGGATCTAAAGAAGTGAAAATTTATGTGTGAGTTTACCTCGAATTTCTGTCTATTTTAGTGTCAATGGGGCATTTTAGAATTATGAGATTATTCTAAGATTGTTTAATATACTTAAAAATGCAATTAATTTATGTTTATAGGTTGAAAATGTGAGAAATGGAGGAGTTCTGATATATGGTACTAAGAGTTATAAAAGTTTAAAATTTTGAATATGATATCTGAATAGAAAATTAAAGGGCCTAAAATTCTGAATATATATAATGCTAAGCATTAGTTGTCATAAGAACATATTATTTAACACGATAACACATGGAGTCATAAGGGCCTGAATTACTATTTCTGATATCTATTAAAAAGTATAAGGGCCTAAGGGGAATGAATGTAATCTATTCTGAATAGCTCATGTGGAATGTTTAAACCCTATTATTTGCAATCCAATGTGTTGTATTAACTATTTTTAGTTATGTTATTTATTTTGAGTTCTAAATTGTTAGGTCTATTCTAATAAATTGTAGATTGCAGAGTTCAGTTCTGGAGTGCTCACTCAAGAATTTTTTTCCAAATTTATAGAGTGCCCTGTCCAAATTTGGAGAGGAGTTTTGAATTTTAATGTTGTGAATGTGCTTCTATTAACTAAGTAGCAGACGACTTTCAATGATTTTCCCCCAAACACTTGACAATATGCATTAATCTCTCTCAAGCAGTGTTCAGTTCATCCTTTCGGTGCACCCATTTTGTTGTGGTGTGATCACAACAGTTAGATGCCTGGCTATTCCTCGATTAGTGGAATATTTACCAAACAAATGGGAGCAATACTTAAGTCCATTGTCAGTGTGTAATTTTTTAATTTACCTACCAACTTGATTTTCAATGAATTCCTTCCAATCTTTAAAAGTATCAAGTGCTTGATCTTTGCTTTTAAGGCAATACACCAAACCCTTCTTAAGTAACCATCAATAAAGTACATGAAGTATTTTGCTCCTCCTTTTGTTTCAACTCTTGATGGCCCCCAAAGATGACTGGAAACAAAATCTAGGATACCACTACTATTATGGACAATAGTGTTAAATTTGATTCAGCGTATAATACAACATTCGCAGAATTCAAGTTCACTGATTTTATCTCCACACAACAGGTTTTGCTTGCTCAATTCAGCTAACCCTTTTTCACTGATATGCCAAAGTCACAAATGCCACACTTGGTTTTGTCTTCCAGCAGGTTTCATCACATTGCATTAAAACAAATCATTGTGTGACCACCAATAACGTATCATAATCACTATTACTCCTTTGGTTATCTTTCAAACCTTTGTTGATTTAACACCACAACCTCCTGCATCCAGCATTTTCACATATTCAAATTTTGTTTAAGATCACTAACCTACCTTACACCTTCTAGAGTTCAATGTCGTGAGCTAATATAGTTGGAAGCTTAATGTATGGCATGTTGTACACAAGGATGAATTTGGGCACATTCAAGCAGCATGGTTAGTAGATATATGGCAAATCCAAAAAAATCTCATTGGGAAGCATTAAAATTGATTATTATATAATTAAAAGGCTCACTGAGCTAGGTTTGCTGAATGAAGGTGGAGTGTGGAGTTGAAATTGATTAAATGATAAAAGGATACTTAGATTCAGATTTTCCAAGCTGGCTTGAAATAAGGAGTCAATTTCATTGTATTTTTTCACTATTTTTGGTGGAATTGTTAGTTGAGATTGTTCATTACAGCGAGTATTTGCTTTATCGTCAACCGAAGCGAAATTCACAGTAGCAACAGAGACAATTCAAGAAGGATTATGGCTTCACAATTTGCACAAAGAATTGGGTTTTGAGCAAGACAAAAGCACTATGTTTTGTGACAACCAAAGTGCTATTTATCTCATAAAAAATCATGTTTTTCATGCGCGTTCACAGCACATGGACATAAAATTAAATTTTATAAGAGATGTGATTAATGAAGGAGTAATTCAAGAGGAGAATATTTCTGCATAAGATAATCAAGCATATGGTATACACCCATGACTACTTGTGCAAGTGCCTTCTCACAAATATCTTACAAGTTAGTTTCAGGTCAAGAGGAAGGAGAACTCTCTCTGGACAGTCCGTTCGAGGGACTCGCTTAGGAGTTGGGAAGAAGCTTATCACTGGAGCATGACAGACCTCCTTTAGCACTTCCTCCAAGTAGTCAACCTACTCGACCAGGGTCAACATCAGAAGTTTCTCTCTCAATCAGATAAGTCTTTATTCATCTCAGCCAAAGTCAAGTCTTCTATGTGAGACCTACCAAAACCAAGCTAAAGGCATAACATCTCATCCACGGGACATCTCTCATGATCAAATCATCACCAAGCTCATAAATCTACATTAAATCATCACTCACCCCCTCTCACACCAACAGGGCGACATCCGACCGAATTCCTACCCAACGCTGGCTCGATCTCTAGAAGCCCACGGGTACATCTCACCGGCATTATCTCTCACAAGATCGCAACACCACTAGGCACATCTATCCCAGCTATATCAAAGGCTGATGGTATATCTCCTGTACTCCGTACATATAAACTGTACTCCGTGCATATTCTATTATAACTCTCCGAGTCGTATAAATAGGGAGAGGGGGATACAAGAAGAATACAACCTAATGACACAAAAAAAGAGATACACAGGAAAGAAACACCAAAGAAAGAAGAAGAAGAGAGAGAGAGAGATAGTTGCATAGAAAAATGTTGTTTTCCCTTAATTTGAGCTCTGCGAGATATAGCTCTTTCCGCCACGTTCTTGTATTTTTGGCTGGTATAATAAAGATTATGTCCAAATCTATTCTCTCACCCTCTCTTTCCATCCATCTCTTTGTCTTCACATCCTCGCATGTAGGTCCTTAGCTCACAAGTAGATTCATAAAGTACGGCGAGACATCATCCATTGAACAAATTTGGATTCAACATATGGTATGAATAAATTCAAAATTCAAATCCTGATTGAAGGAAGTTAACTGTTGAAGTTTTGATCACCTTTCTTAATAGTTTCTATAATTTTTTCAAAATTTGGACCAAAGTGAAGATTACTATTTGAATGGCCCAGATTTTATCTTACTTTTCTTTGTTTGTGTGGATGTTATTTGCTTTCAAAATTTCTTTTTTGTAGTATAAGTAGAACAGAGGGGCAGAAAAATAAAAACTGGATGGTATAAGCTGAAAGGTATATATAGAAAAGACGGAGAGCTGTAATAAGCTTGAGTCTTTATGAATAAACTATTTTATCCTCTCGGTGCAAGAAAAAAAAGGAAGAATTCAGTTGAATTTTTCTGTCTGTTGAATACGCTCGAGTGTTCTGAATTTTCAGACTTGCTATAATCGTAAGAGAAGATCTATGTTTTTCTTGCTATTCTTAATTTCTGCAGTGTGGTGATTATAATTGTTCGCAACAGTTCTCTGTTATATTTTTAATCTATATAGATCAGTGTACGAATGTTAACTTCTATTGGTTTGCTAAATTGAATGTTGTATTGTGCAAATGTTTTTTATACTGGTTTGTGTAAAATTGCAATTGTAGTTTAAGCTACTTGGATAAGACATTTTACCCATGTTTTGAAAATCGGATCAGACCGGCCAGTTTACCGCCAAGTTACCAATCTGGTCAAACCTAAAAAGCGTGTTTGCATCAAATGGAATTGAACTAGTTCAAACTGCCGATTTGACAGGATAGTTGTCGAATTAGTTCCAGTTTAATAGAACTGGTTGGTTCTATAAAATATTTAAATAAAATATTTTTATTAGATATGGAGATGAATTCAACCATAACATAAACATGCCATCTCACATAAAATATTTTGTTATAAGTTTTGTGTACTTTATATTATGTAAAGACAACTAGCTTAAACTAATCTATGATATGGGACTAAAAAAACAGCATAATTGAACTTTAAGAGTAAGGTGGGAATTTTGGCTAGGTTGGGCTGCAAATTTCGACATGTGAGACTTCGAATTTGGGTTGATTAGACTGCAAATTTGAATTATTCTCTTTTTATTAACATATTGAAATTAGTTAATCACAATAATTAATAATTATGAGCTAAATTTTATTCCATCTTAAAATTAATTATTAATATTTTAAAAAAGTTTATGTGAACTTAAGTATTATAATTATATCAATAAATTTGTTATTTTCGTTTTAATATGAAAATAAAAATTGTTGTTCCGAGACGCTCAGTTTGACTGTAAGCTCGCTGAAATCGGAGTTCATATGCTCCCGAAATTAATTTTTGAAGTTTCCAACTAAGTTTTGCCTCGAGATTCGTGCCCGATCAAGATAATTTTTGCATGACGTATCAAAGATAATTACTTTATATCCTGTAAATTTTTATATGAGTTTAAGACTTTATTTTTGTTTGAATATACATAAATTAGTATTTAATAGAAATCATTTTATAATCACTGAATTTTGGATTTATGCTAAAACATGATTTTATAAAAATTAATAATATAAATTTTAAAATTATAAAATTCTAAATTAAATTAAATATTGTCCTTATTACAAATTTTAATATAGTAAATTTTATGGTCTTATTTGTTCAGTTCGGATATTATACCAACATAACCAACCTCCCATCTTCCAGTCAAACTCATAGCACCACTTTGAAGAGCCGTTGGGTGGAATGGAAATGCACGCGCAGTGCCATATGGTACATCTCAACTAAACCTCTTCGGTTCATCTGTGTAAGTAAATATAAACGACGCCGAAAACGAGAGACATCAATTATGCAAGCCATGGAGCAAAAGATTAAAGCTCCCCATGTCGTCCTCCTCGCAAGCCCCGGCATGGGCCACCTAATCCCCATCGCCGAGCTCGCCAAACGCCTCGTCATCCACCACAACTTCACCGCAACAGTTGTCACCTTTTCCGGCTTCTCTTCCCAATCCCCGCATCACCTTTCCCTCCTCTCCTCTCTTCCCGCCGGCATCACCTCCCTATCCCTCCCTCACATCTCAATCGACGATCTCCCATCTGACGCCCGTGCTATGACCCCCATCTCCACGACGATTGCTCGCTCCCGCCCTCTCCTCCACGACATCCTTCTCAACCTCAAGTCCTCCGGCACCCTCGCCGCCTTCGTGGTTGACAACCTCGGCCTCGCCGCGCTCCCCGTTGCTAAGGAAATCGGCGTTCTTGGCTATCTCCTCTTCACGTCCTGTTTCACCATGCTCTCCGTAGAGCTCCACCTCCCTGAACTCTTGGACACGGTCACCTGCGACCTTCGTGACCATCCCGACCCGCTTAGGCTCCCGGGCTGCAGCGAGATAAGAGGCCGAGATCTCCCCGAACCGATACGCAACAGATCTCACCCAGGCCACCGGCTCGCGATATATCAGTCCAGTGTCTACAAGGAAGCCGCCGGCATTTTAGTGAACAGCTTCGAGGCATTGGAGCCGGGACCCGCGGAGGCCTTGAAATCCGGAAGCCCGCCCGTTTATCCAATCGGGCCGCTGGTTAGGGCCCGGCCGTTGGAATCCGCCGATTGCTTGCGATGGTTGGACCGGCAGCCGGAAGCGTCAGTTGTGTTTGTGTCGTTTGGCAGCGCGGGAGCGGTATCGCGCGCGCAGGCGGAGGAGATAGCGCTGGGGCTGGAGATGAGCAAGAACCGATTTTTATGGATGGTGAGGGTCGCCGGACAAGGGGAAATTCCGGCGGCGCGAGTTTTGCCTGAGGGGTTCGTGGAGAGGACGAAGGAGGTTGGGATGGTGGTGGAGGGATGGGCGCCGCAGATGTCGGTGTTGGGACACGTGGCCACCGGCGGGTTTATCTCTCACTGCGGGTGGAATTCGGTGCTAGAGAGTTTGGTGAATGGGGTGGCAATGGCGGCCTGGCCGTTGCAGCACGAGCAGCCGATGAATGCGAGGATGCTTGTGGAGGAAGTGAGGATTGCGGTGAGGGTGAGGATGGGTGGAGAGGGTTTGGTGAGGAGAGAGGAGGTGTGTAGGGCGGTGAGAGAGTTGATGGAAGGGGAGGAAACTGGGAAAGTAGCGCGGGCGAGGGCGAGGGCGAGGGAGATGAGGGAAGCGGCGGCTAAGGCGGTGGAAGAGGAGGGGTCGTCGTGCAGGGCGTTTGCAGAGGTGGTCGGGCAGTGGAGATCATGTCTAAGTTAAGAACCATGATATCTAATGATCAATAAAGATGCGTGTTAGGGTAAGGCAAGCAAGCTTAATTGGCACAAGAACTCAAGAAGCATGAAAAGAGTAGAATAACAAAATTAACTTGTGCTTGCTTATGTAGCATTTGTATTCGTTGTCTAAATTGTGCTTAACTGTCTTCCATTTTACTAGTTGCTAGGTCTCTCTCTGTCTCTGTCACATTGCAGCCTAAGAAAAATCAATAACGATTTGTTTGTTTTCTCTAGTACTGTTTGTCTCCGCTTTCTCCATATTCTAAGGCAACTGTTTTCACGGTGTTTGCTTTAAATCAGCGAATAAAGCACAGAAGTGATCATGGTTAAATATTCTGATCAAGCATCGAAATACTTAATTTTAAAGAGAAAAACTGGCTTATGTGTTTCTACTTCCAAGATCTTTGGCCTAATTTCGAGCATTCATTGCTTTCACTATGTTGAAGTTATTGATTGTGCCGATTTCCAGCTGTGCTTTGCACAACACTTCAATTTATTTGCACCAAATGTTTTTTTTTTTGGGTGGAAAAGTTGATTTCTGTTTTTTTGGCATTTGTTTAGGCGATTGAAGTAAGGATCTCTTATAAAGATGTTTCATCTTCAACCATCGAGCCCCAACTACATGAAGCCCCAGAAATTTTATTTTTAAAAATTACAAAGTTTTTTCTTTGTTAGGTATTATAATTTGAGTGAAGCTTCGACCCCTAAATAAATTCTCTAAAAAATAAGATTGAACTTCATTTTACTTAAATGAATAAATCAATATTTACCCAAATAAAAGTATATGTAATCATCTTCCCATAGTCAACCTAAACAATTTTTTAGCATGTGTCAAATAATATTGATGGAAATGTCTTCTCTACAACCCATCAACTATACTTTTGATGCTTTACCTAGAGTTCAAGAATGCCAATGAAAACATCTTCCTATATGTGATGCAACATTTTATCTTCCATTGTCAAAGTTTGACAAATCATAGACTGATATATGAATGTTAAGCATTAGAGTCATGATAATACCTATATTCACTCAGATTCATATAGAAAAATAGACCATAATATACATCCCATAAATCTAAAAAAAAATATATCATCAGTTATAAAATAATTGCTCCCTCCACTAATCTAATTAACTTTAAGTTAACAAATGAATCAGCTTAAAGTGGCTCTGCTAATTAAGAGGACACAACATTATTTGTTAAGGGTCACAAGTGTTTTAATTTAGGATCATTTACCTAGTGAATCATATATATAAGAATCATCACCATTTTTATAATTTTTTTCTAATCTCTCTTTTCATTTTTTTTTTTTTTTTTTTTGAACACACAATTAAACATCAATTATGGATCTCAAGATATTTACATCAATAAAAAAAAAATTGAACCCTTAGGATATCATAGTTAAAAATCATGATAAGCATCTATTTTCTAAAATTTATGAGAAAAATTTGGCTTTGTGATAGTGAAGGTACTAATTCTGATATGTCTCGTCCCAACTAATTTAAATCAATATCTTAACCCTCTCTCAACTTAGGATCCCCACTAAATTGTGCTTGCAACAACAAGTCCAACTCCTTCCTCTTCGAGTAAATGGAGATGCCTTTGCAACTTAATAAGCTATCCTTTCAAGCAAGTGCAAACCGTTAACCAAATATTTGTGGGCGAAGCTATCTACTCTCTTAACATAAGAGAAAATTCTTAAACCAATGTTCTTTTGAACATTGGTGACTTAAGGATATCGTTTGCAATTAAAATGCAAAAAACTCTCAAAATAGAGGATTTTGGGTGTTGCCTACAATTAAAAATAACTTACAAGATGACAACAAAATATAAGAGAATTAGGGCTGTCAAAAATGGGTTTCGGGTTCAACCCGAAATTGACCCGACTCCATTCGGGTCAATCCGAACCCCGACCCGTATCTTGAAACGGGTCATTTATGCTGATCCGGACCCGACCCGATTCGGGTCCGGGTCAACCCGACCCGACCCGTTTGACCCGTCAGCACTATAAAAAATTTTAAACATGTTTTAAATGGATGAAAAGTAAAAACAGGTTTTAAATGACACATTTTTACAATTACAAATATGCAAATAATTTACATATTTCAATTGCTCAATTACAAAAGTAAAAACAGATTTTAATTGACCCAACTTCTTGCAGCTGCAGCCAGCAAACTACATGATTTACATGCTTTGAATGTAAGTATGTAACAGACTAACAGAACTGAATAGGCGTCTAGAAACAAAAAATTGCAAAAGGCAGCACCAACAATAAACCCTAAGCCAGTAATAGATAAACCGACAGCCCAAAGTGCCATACAACCCAAAAAAGGTTAAAAACGTTCAATAGTGATACTTCAACCAAGATAACTCTAAAATGATAGCAACTAATTGCCATACAACCCAAGATACAATAAACCCTAAGCCCTAATCGACAAATCAAAAGCAAAATTGCATAATAGCTTAAATCAGAAGAAATAATCGAACAAGGATGATACTTCAACCAACTAACCAAGATAACTCTAAAATGATAGCGACTAATTAGCAAGAAGGAACAAACTGAAATGCTTCGAGCCTTCGGGCTTCGAGCAAGAAGGAGATTAAAAAATATACTAATAGAGGAATAGACGACGACACCGACAAAGAGAGAAGCTCCGTGAAGGAGGCAGGAAGCCATGAACTCAGGAAGCACCACGATTCGGCGTTCTAAGAAGAGAAGAGACGAAGACGAAGGAGGCTGGAATGAAATGAACGTGGCTGCGGGCTGCCCTAAATGAGCCCTAACATCTAAATGGCAAAATTAAATCGCACGAATCGTGATAAGTGATAACTCAAGCGGACAACGCGGGTCGAAGGCTCGAAGCGGGTTAATTCCAAGTCAAAATTGGGTTTCCGGGTCAACCAGGACCCGACCCGAATTTTAAAACGGGGTCAAAAAATTTAACCCGAACCCAACCCGTTTCGGGTTCGGGTTGACCCGAACCCAAAAAATCTGGTCGGATTCGAGTCGGGTTTTCGGGTCGTGTCATATATTGACAACCCTATAAGAGATGATCTTAAACACAATATATTTATGAGCTTTGATTGAACACTTGATTTTTAAATAATTACTTTTCTCAAAAACTATATCCAAATGATAAATCTTCAGGCAGGAACCCATTCTCCTTTAAAAGCAAAAAAAAGAAGGGGTGTTTATAAACCCTTAAAACCTATAATATCTCCGAATAACCACTAAAAATGTTAAGAAAATATTCTAACTTAAAAGTTTGAAAATGACTCATCGGACAATTGTACGCACAATCCTCAACCATATGTGTGTTCAGTATAAATTTTAATACTATGTATGATTCCAAATTTATTTATTTTTTAACTAAATGATGCATAAAATCTCGTATATATATTTGCAACATAATGGCTAATCAATCGCTAATTCCCAACACCCATACCACATTAGATCGTAGATATGATCATGGATTGCATGTATGATCAAAAGTTGTATATTTGATCCTCTAATCAGTGGCAGATCCAGCCCTTTTTTTTAGGGTGGGCAAACTCGATATATATAAAAAATATAAATACAAAAAATATAGATATATTTCACTAACAAAATTCAAAACAAAGTATTATATTTCATCAATTATTTTAGTATAATGTGGAGAAAATAGAGTTACAATAGACTTTCTCCCTCTCATACCTCTAGTAGCCCTTACACCACTATTTATAGATTTGAAATAAAGCGACAAAGAAAACTTTAATTAATGCTATAATATGACAAAGTATAATCATACCAATTAGATCTCCCAATTAATTATGCTAATTAAATCTATCAATTTATATAATAATCAGATCCTCTAATTAGTGCATCAATCAAATCTTTTGTTCAATGCAATAATTAAATCTCCTAATTAACCACTAAGTTATTTCCAAATCAATTTCCAGTATTTGGAAAGATTTCCATCAACATAAAATAGATAGATTTTTTTAACGACCCATGAAAATCTCTTATATATTTTACAAATACATGACTTACATGCTTTTTTATCATTCTCTGAATTTTTAGAATTGCGTACAAATTGTTCTTTTATTTAACATCCAATTTCATTTAATTTTTTAATTCATAATTTACTAAAGATGATTTATTTCAAAATTTTCATCATCTTATATTTCACGAAGGTGTACCTTAAATGATCTTGAGTTATATTTTATAATTTAGAATTTCCTACATCAAGTTTTAATTTGGGATTTATTTGTAAAGTCTCATTTATTTGATTGCAAATTCATACACACATCACATACGTAAGATTCGAACACAAGACATCTTGGTTACTAGTCAAATATCTCAACCAACAAACCAAATTGAGTTGCTTACTTTCCAAGAGATTGATTGAAGGTATTGACATTTTACTACTATTATTTTTAATCTATCTTTTTTAGGAAAAAATATTAACTTGTATAATATGCCAGCAAAGATATTGTGTATATGAGGAATGGCTCATGACCTTCATTTTTTTTTAGTTAAAACCCACGAAGGGGCCTACGTGTTAATTTCAAAATTCGGTTACAACGTCCTTAGAAGGAACCTCCAGCTCACTAATGCTCCAAAGAGCTACAAAAAGAACAAAAAGAAAACCTACGAGCTGGTGGTTCCTTATCCTAAGATTACAAAAATATGAAATACGGTAAGCCCACAACCAAAACAAAGAAAACTCAATCATTTAGTTCTGATATACGGTAAGCCCATTTTATCCAGATTGACAAGCCCCTTCAAATTCTGAGGCAAGGTATTCACATCAAATTCCCTTTCATCCTCCAACCTACTACCAAATTTAGCCAAGAAATCAACACAAGCATTGCCCTCTCTTAACACATGATTAGTCGAATAGTTAAGGCCATACGAATATTCCTAATAATATAAAAAAAATTGAGGAGAAAACGTATCCACATTCTAAAAGCATGATCTTTAAAAATTTATATAATTAAATCTTAAACATAGTGAACTAAGTGTATTAGTCTAACATATGTGAAAATTTATAACAATTTTTTACCATACACCTCATTATGAACAAATTTTGTTTCTCTAACCCTACAAGATTAATTTAATTCCTTAACCAATCTTATGTGAAACATAACTACAATACAAAACTACTTAGATTTTGGTATCCATACTACTTTTGGGTCACTACTATTAGTGACATTGGAAGGTTGTGCATACACATATGGTGATGTAAACAATATTGTTCTTTTTTAGGATCCAAGGTTGTGCAAAAAGAACAATGTTTATTTTTCTACGAGGAGATATAATTTGGTTATTTATTTATTGAAAATGTACATTTTTTCTCAATAGGATTTTTTGTTACCTACCGGTATAGAAAACTACATAATTATAAAATGTGCTCAATCATAAACACATGCAAGATGACCAAATATATTGCAAAATGCACACAAATTAAGGTTGGGCTATAATGGACAAATGATTTCATAATTATATTTTACTTTCTTGAATAAGAATTAGCATACACATAAATATTTATCAAACAGTAAAAATTATATAAGAAATACCAAATAAATCAAAGAGAAAAATCAAAATAGGAAATTGCTAAAACATTTAACTCATTCAATTCATAATCATCAATATTAGATAATGAATCATTTAAAAGTTGATGTGCGGCGGCTACTTAGGGAACAGTTTAGTCGCTTCACTGGCAGATCCTATCTCTTGGAAGTTACAATTGCTATGTAGCAGAGCTGATGACTTTCGAATGTTGCGGAGCATGATGGCACATTTGGCACCAAGGCGTCATAGATTGTGCCACCACGACGCTTAAAGTCAAAGAACACAATGCTGCCAAGCTTACCATTTTAACACCACAGCACTTGATGACAGTGAGGTTAAATAAATGGTGGGGTTGTGATTATATGGAATGTAATTTAGTAATAATAGTTCTAGTGAGGGATTGTGACTTTGGAAAATCAAGTCCTTAATAAGAGTACACGCTCTTGGGTCTATTGTTCAAAATGATTGTGAAATAGATGGAAATATTATTAGTAGAATTCAAGTTGGATGGTTGAAGTGGAGGAATACATCGGGCTTGTTGTGTGATAGAAAAGTCCTCCTCAAACTTAAGGGGAAATTCTATAAGATGGTCGTTAGACCTACAATGCTTTATAGTGCAGAATGTTGGTCATTAAAAGAGAAGCATAATATTAAGTTAAGTGTTGCATAGATGAGGATGCTCAGTGGATGAGTGGCTTTACTCTTAAAGATAGGATACGAAATAAGCATATATGTGAAAAGGTTGAAGTAGCTCCAATGGAAGATAAGATTAGAGAGAGTCGCCTTAGATGATTTGGTCACATAAAATGATGGCCTTCCGATAACCCGGTTAGGATTAATTTGACTTATGTTAAGAAGGGTAGAGGTAGACCTAAAAAGATTTGGTTAGAAAATATTAGAAATGACCTTTCTTTATTAAATTTAAATGAGAATTTAACTTTTAACATGGCACAATAGATAAAAAGGATTCATGTTGTTGTTTGTTGTTGACGCTTGAAGATAGTGAACACAGCACTGTCATGTCCAAGTGTGGTGCCTCGGTGGTGTGGAAGATAGCGTTGCAGCATGGAATTTTGTCGAATGCCACGGCGTTGTACTCTACCTTAAATTTTTTGTCTTTTTTTAAATTTTTCTGACACCAAACAACTAAAACAATATATTTAAAATGATAAAAACACATATAGAAATATAATGTAATTTACACTTATCACTTAACAAGTTATTTTAGGCAGTTTGATTAAAGATCAAAAATTCATCTTGCTTCTAAAACCAGTAGCATACCACTTATGTTCTTCCCACAACTCCAATGGGACTTTGCCGTATGGAAAGTGCCACACAATCAGCATAATGACTATGGGTTCTCCATTTTATCTATTTAGCAAACTTCCAAAATCCATTGAAGATATATATTTAAGTCAAAAAATGTCAAATAAATTTCTAAAATTTTATAAATTTGGGTCCTTTCTAAAATAAAAAATGTTTTATCAGATTTCCAGTGGAATACCATTTATATTTTTTAGAACTTTTGAAGCCAATGATTGATTATAATTGGCTCCAAAAAAATTATGAAATTAATTTTAGGGATATTTTATAGCTTAATTAACCTTTATCAATAATTTGCAGTGCTTCGCAAATATTATTTTTTAACTACTTTCAAAACCCAATTTATCCCATTCAAAAAATTAGGATAATTAAAAAATTTCTAGTTAGTAAGACTAGAAAAGAGCCCATTCATACTGATTTTAGAGTCTTTAAGTGTCAATAGAACACATATATAGCATCCATGCCCAAACATGCCTAGACTAGTTTATTTAACATGGAAAGCCTAGCCCTAGTTCTTAAGTAATTTAGTATAACCTCTTAGGTGTAGTTAACTTGATCCAAAGTTAGCTTGACCTTTTTCAATGACATTTGACCCTTAGACTTCTATCCCACCCTATTTTATCATAGGTAGACTAGTAGCCTTCCCTAAGTTAATCTAGTGGATATGAGATCTAGTACAATGGACCATGGACCCTTTTATTTTTAGTCTTTAGTCTCTCCTAATTGATCTTAAGTAGACTAGTAACCTTTTCCTAGGTTGATCTAGTTAATCTTAGATCTAGTATAATTGATGCATGAACTTTAGACTTCTTGTTCTCCAAACTGGATCCAAGATAGACTAGTAGGTCAACCCTAAGTTGGTCTAATTGATCCTAAATCTATCCCAGTCAACCTCTGAACTTAGATGTCTGGCTCTCCCATGTTGAGCTTATATAGGTTAGTAGGCAGTCTCTAGAAGGATTATTGATCCTAAGTCATATAGCATATCACTTAACTCTTCATCCTATTATTCCCTAATTGATCCTAGGTGAACTATCTATCCCTATTAATTAATCCTAAGTGGATTAAAAATTTACCCTAGCATATTCTTATTGATCCTTGATGGACTAATGTTCTTAAGTGAGCAAAGTTGATCTTAAGTCTCCTAAAAATCCTTCTAGTTGTAACTCTAGCCTATTATAATTGAGCTTAAGTAGTCAGAAGTATTTCATTAGCTTGTATTAGTAAACAATAAAGAGACTAACGGGCATATCTAGATTGGTCTAGTTAAACCTAGGCTACATAGTTTCCCCTTGAACTTTTAAGACTTTATCTCCTCTCGGTCGATTCTAGTAGGCTAATATCTTCTTTTAGATTATACTAGTTGAACCAAAGTAAATTAATGGACTTTTTTAATTTTGTCTGATTGATCATATACTATATAGTATGTCATTTAACGCTTAAATTCAATACCCCTAGTTGATCCTAAGTGAACCAGTGACTTCTTCTCAAATTACTCAAGCATATTTATGAGTAATATACGGTTCTTTCCATCTCAGTTTAGTTGATCCAAGACTACCTACCATTACTCCAAGATTTTCCTAGTTAAACCTAAGCAACCTAGTGATCCACCCTATCCTATGTTTATATTATAATGACTAGTGGTCTACCATGGATTGATTTAGTTGATATTAAATTGTGTGGTGGTCTTCACCTTTATATATTTTAACATCACCGTTAAAATCTTTAACCGTTAATTTCTTTAAATTTCTTAAAACATGTGAACATACTTTGGTTTGTTTATTAGATTGTCTTTTGCGCTTAATGCTCCCTCCACCTGAGGGTGAAATGTACACAATTTGGGCTTCAGGAGCCTGATACGACATGATTCACCTTATGATGGATTGTGTTTATCCTTTAGCTGCTCTTTATAACCCCTTAAATATGAAACCATTAATATTATTAAAAGACATAATTCAATCCTTAAGCAATTAATGCCTAATTTGAAACTATGATTGGTTATAAATTAAACAATTTTTTAACCTTAAATGAAATGACAAACTTTGATTAGATATCTAGCCACTCTAAATGTTATGATAGGCACTACTTTAGGCATCCTAGAGGAAAAGTGCAGTTATAATTTCATTTTATCATCTCTCAATCTTCCATCTCAAAATAGCGACGAGTACAATGAGGGATGACGGAATGAAATGAAGTAGGAAATTTAGGGCATCGATTACCTTTTTTACTCAGATTCTTCGAGCGTCACACCTTCGTCCTCTCCCTCTCTCCTTTCCGCCCTTCACCATTTTCTCTTTCTCGGAAGAGTAGCTGCTTTATTCGCTCCCTTCACCTTCAAAGGCCTCCCAAATGCGTCCATTGAGGACCTCTGGATCTGCATGGGCTGTTTGATTTTAACTAAATGGTTGTGAAGCATTTCAAAACAAGTGGTTTTAAGCATATTGCTGTTTAGTTTCGAGTGAAATGAATATATTGTAAATTTTTAGAGGCTGTTTGGTATGCAAAATTAGGAGGGTAAAGTAAAGTAAATCCATGTATTTCTAAAATTAGGTCCTTGGTTGATGTTACGCGGAACATAAGTAAGTCCTCTGATCCATTAACAGTGTATTAGAGATACCCGTTCCTGCAACTTCGAAACCCGCTCAAATTGAGCGGGTTGAAAATCTCTAGCGCGATCGCGAAAAAAATGTGAAGCAGGCTGTACGCGCGATTTGTTTAGCGGAATCTGAGCTTATAATCCCTTCTTCTCCCTTCTTCCCACGCACGAATGATTCGCCCGAAGCTTTCTCTCCCACCTACCCTCTATTCACACGAGCACAGGAGGCGAAACCTTTTTTTCGCCATCTCCTTTCGTGACGGCAGCAGCGATCTAACGCCCGCTACACTTTGAATCCCTTCGATCGCGTGGACAACAGTCCTAGCCGGATACCTCACTTCCTCTGCCCTAGCCGACGACGACAGTCTTCTAATCTTTTGGTAACATCTTCTACATCCTCTTCATCATCTTCTTCCTCATTCCTTTTCTTCTTTTTTTTAATATCAATCTTCTCCTCCCCTCTCATTCTTCAATTTTATTTTTGCATTTACATCATGCATCGGAAAGAGTTATCCGAAATTATCTTGTTAAAATCTGAAACAAAATTTATTGAAGATGATCCTGATGCAAAAAAAAAACCCTTTTATGGTCCAAATCAGTGGCCTTCAGAAGGTAAAATACTATAGCATGGTCGTTTCGTTTTCTCTTCAGGAAACAATTTCTTGTTGTCTTTTTTCTAAGTTAAACTTTTCATTAATTTGTTGAATTTTCTTTAGCTTGTGAACTTATTTATCTACTTGATCACTATGTATTTTCTTATAAAATGCAACTTTGTATTTTCAAGTAACACTGAGTTGAGTTTTTTTCAGCTAGATTAAAATTTTCTAATTGTAACATATCGTCCCATTTTCTTTGTGTTTTCTGAAGATATTTTACCTGTATGGAGGCAAGTTATGGAGCAGTACCACAAAGAAGCCTTGTAATATATCTTTACCTTTTGCTGCAATATTTTGTTTTTGGCAGACTTACTAACCAAAATTTTATTAATTTTAAAAGATATATTTAGCCATTTCTTTAGGTGAATGATAGATGCTACCCTTAAGTTTGTAGCAGTTTCCTTTATGCCATTATGATCAATATGTTTAGCCTTCCTTTTGGGATTTAGTTTTTATTTCAGTCCTCGCTTAACTCTGTTTCAAGGTTTTCTAACAAATCTCTATAAATAACATCTTGCAATTACCAGTATTATTGCTCTAAACAAGTCTATCGTTGAGGTTTTTATTCAATTGCCCAATCTTTCTTGTGCAATTGATGTAGGTTGCTTTAGCATCTAGAGTTTTAATGCATATCTAATATGTGATGTACAAAATCAGTATATACACAAAACCTTGCAAAGCACGGACTTTTAATTTTAATAGTTTCTGGTCGGAGAGGAAACTAGAGAAAATATAATGTTTTAATTCAAATAACACTTCAATAGTTCTATGCTAGAATAATTCACAATAGTTATGAACCTTGAAAACCATAAAACCTAATTAAGAATCAATGAATTCATTGTAATCTAGATTGTATTTAGCATGACTAATTAAATGACACCTGAAAAACACTTACAAGATTAATCGAAAATATCTGAAAAAAACCTTTTGAACTAACTATTCATTATTCCAACAATGAAGCAACTTGAAGACTGTGCTGCATTTTAGTGTTCTGAGATTTCTCTAGACTTGAGCCGAATGTCTACTTACATTTCTGTCTATAAATAAGAACTGTATTCCCATTTGCCTGTTCTTACGAGGAACTTCTCTATTTATTATTAAGACCTGTCGTTTCCAGCACTCATTTCTAGTAAAAAGTAATGTATAGCCTTAAAGCTGAAGATTGTAAAATAGTTTTATCTGTATCTATATCTTTTAAAGTTATTATGCTTTGGTTAGTAAAGCCGTGGTGTCAACCATGAATAAATTTGAATTCAATATGAGGACCCATATAAATCTTTTAATGCTGTATTTTATTTTTCTTATTTAAATTGAAAATCCATTATAATATTGTTCAACAGTTTTATTATTCCAATCTAAAATTTCCATTGTCGTCTACCTGCCTACTATTCTCCTTGTAAGTGAGTCCGCTTGGGTAGTTTCCATTTACCAAACAGGTCTGTTCAGTTGGGACAATGTTAATAAGCTACTCCTAGTACGAGTTGAAATTGATTTGAACTAGGCATGTAGATTAAGGTTTTGTTTGGAGAAGCTAGCTTGTTATTTTCTAAAGAGCAAATTTTTAATGCAAATTTTTTTAGTTAAAATATTTTGTACTAAAAAATTGCTTGAAAAATTAATAAAAAAGTCGTTCCAAAAGAAGCCTAAATCAAGATAACTCTTAAGTCATCTACGTCTATATGAATGACTGCATTGGTGGAGCCAGGGAAAGCTTGCAATGACTATTGCTTCCATAGATTTAAGATCCCTCATGTAATTATCGGTAGTATTGAAGCTTCTTTTTTAAACCTTTTTGAAGCGTGGACGGTAATTTGAAATTAAAGCATCATCAAAATTGTGAATGATGTACCACAAATAATTAAAAAATATAACGTCGAAATAATATAATGAAAATATAAACATTTATGTGATTTGGATTTAGCCATCATGATTTTTGTGATTTCGATTTATACATGACTACTTTCAAGGAATTGGAAAGGAAATCCATCCACTTGAAAATATTGAAGTAAAAATAATACTGAATAAATTTAAAAAAAAAACACTCATTGCTGATTGCTGTTCCCAAAACGCTATCAATGCACAAGTAAATAAGAAGGCTAATATATCTCTAAGAAAAATAAGGTTATTAACTATCATATCTATATATAATATATATATTATCTTATTTTAATTTATCTTAATTCAAGTATAATAAAAATATAAATTATTTAAATTTATACAAATTTTATATTTTATATTGATATAGAATTTTATATCCTTGATAATCTATCATAATTTTTTTTCTAAATTTGTTACATATTTTTTATTTTTGTGCACGTGCATTTAAAACTAATTGTAATGCTAAAATTAATTATGAAAAAAAAAATCGTTTTTACTTTACTCTGGATCTATCTAACCAAACAAGGGAAATAATTCTCCTGCGTTTATTTTGCAGACAACTAAACAGTCTCAAAGTATTTGAAATGCATTGCATTTACTTTACACTGCATTCTTTTCAGGCAACTAAAGAGCCCCTTAGAGTATTTGAATGCATTATTTACCCAAATTTGGTATATTTTAAATTTGTAATTGACATGTCCTCAAAAAATTATCTTGATCGAGCACGAATCTCGAGGCAAAAATCAAATTGGAGACTTCAAAAATTAATTCATAGACTATCTGAACTCCAATTTCAGCAAACTTATAGTCGAACTGATCGTCTCAGAAATACGAGCCCAACGACACCAAATCCAGCTCAATCTGAGCCCAAATGGGTCTGAATCAAATGCCCGAAGCACATTTGGAAGGTTCAATCTATAATTTGGATCACTAATCGATTTCCAAATATAATATGCTTATAATCGAATTGAGGGGCTCGACGAGACGAATCCAACGAGCCCAAGATCGCCAAATTCTGATATCTTTAAGACATTCAAATGTTGAACGAATGATTCATGATCAATGGGTTCAATATCGATCGTCCATCCAAACCACTCTACATTGTCCCTGATCTCTCATCTATTTATGGGTCATGTCACTTCAAGAATCTATAAATAGACCTCTCATTTCTCTTGAGAGAGTGCGGGGGGGGGGGGGGCCAGGGGGGGGGGGGGGGGAGCCAAAGAAAGAAGAACAAGAGAATGATAGGAGGGAAGAAACTCCTCCTCGACCACCGCTGGAATTCCGCCCGACGTTCAAGTGACGTCAAAGTTCTGCCCGACTCCCAAGTGACGTCGGGATTCTACCCAAGTGACGCCAGAATTTCACACGACCTCCAAGTGACGTCGGAATTCCGCCCAACCTCCAAGTGATGCTGGAATTCTGCCCGACCTCCAAGCGACGTCAGAATTCCGCCCGACTTCCAAGTAATGTCAGTTTCACCAGAACTCCAAGTAACATCGGAGTTCTCCCCGAATATCATCTAACGCCAGAGTTCTCCTCCGCCACCAACTGATGTCAGACTTCTACCTGATGTTGGACCTCCGCTCTTCGCCAAATTTCTACCTGACGCTGGACTTCTGCCAATTGTCGGACTTTCACTAGACATCTATCTGATGTTAGATTTTTGTCCATTGATAGACTTCCACCAGCGCCGTCTTTCTGACCTCCGTCGTCAGACGACTACAGTCCTTCTGACCTCCATCGTTCATCGACTACTGTCCTTCAGACTTACGTCACTCGCCTACTACAATCCTTCTGACCTCCGTCGTCCGCCTACTACGGTCCTTCATACTTACGTCGCTCGCCAATTACAGTGCTTCTGACTTACGACGCCCGCCGACTACAGTCCTTCTGACCTTTGTGCCCGCCGACTACGGTCCTTCCAACTTACATCGCACACCGACTACAGTCCTTCAGACTAAACTAACACATCAACATTGATGCTTTGTATTCTCACTATGTAATGTACTCTGTAAGATGTACATCAAGCTAAGGCCTTCCCATGAGGAAGGACCTCATTTGTAATCAACTACAATACTAGTGGATTCATTCATACTGGGCCAGGCCCTATGATTTTTCCCCCTTTTTTCAGGGGTTTTCCACGTAAAAAACTTGGTATCTATAGTGAATGACACACCCTCTCTCTTATCTGATTGTGTGACGGATTTTCGTACAACGCTAAAACATTAAACTTTATATTTCTCTACCGCCACGAATACTCCAGGACGCAACAATAATATTTGACTATTTTTAAATATATTAAAAATTCATTGTCATTACATTCACCTGTTGTCACCTCCACCACCATCACTATCCATCACCAACCACCTCTGATCATCATCATCACTTGTTATCAATAATTGCCTGTGATCACCATGGCCATCGATTGTCACCGTTGGCACCACCTTCATCGATAGAAATAGCTACATGCCTCCACCCACCTCTTTCACGACCACCATTACTAGGGGTGTAAGTGAGTCAAGCCTGCTCGTGAGCCAGCTTGAACTCGACTCGATAACGAGCTAGCGTGCCGAGCTTATTGAGTTGCAAGCTCGAGCTTGACAAGGCTCAGATTAAAATTTAGAAGTTTTTTAAATAAAAAATTACTAGTTTATTAAATTTAAATTTTAAAAATAGATAATTAAAGCTATAGTTAGTTTTTCAAAAAGGAAAAAGTTTTTTTTTTTTTTTTGGGGAATTTTTGGGGCTTCGCCCATTCATATATGAAAAAAGATATTACAAGTAATGAAAAAGCAAAACTAAAACTCCTAATCTAATAAAACAGAGATTAGGAGCTCTAAAGAAGCAAAATACATAAGCAAAAAGGATCAGTAAGGCCTAAGCCTTAAGGACTCAGGATGTTCTGGCAACAGGATATGAACTCGATCGGGACTTGCCAGAACGCAGAACCCCTGGTTGCCAAAATGACCATCCAAGGGGTAGCTGAAAAGATCAGCATTCATCATTGTCCTATCATTACTCCAGTTCAGGCTACCTGCAAGAGCGACAAAATTTGCAAGAGCCTCAAAAAATTCCAGCAGCAAAGCCATTAGTGACAACATCCATAAGACATCCAGCAAACCAAGAAACTCAGTTACGCTTCCAGCCATGGGTTTTGAGAATTAAAGCTTTTCTAATCTTGACAGAAATCGTCTCCTGGCTATCAATAATTCCACCATATAACCGATCATTTTGCGCTCTCCAAAGGTGATAGATAGTTGCAGATGCAGAGAGCAAGAAATAATGTTTCAGCTATTTGTTGATATTTTGCTCATAAATGCTATCATAGACTTGATAAAGATTTGGTTTCAACAATTGTGAATCCATCCAGGGAAGTAAGCTCTTGATAACGTTGAAGATGAAATTACAGTCAAAGAAAAGATGTGAAACCGTCTCCTTTTCTCCATGGCAAAAACAACAGTTAAAGTGATCAGTAATCCCACGCATAGCTAACACATCAGAAGTTTTCAAACCTCCTTTAAAAGCAAGCCAGGCATAAACAGAAAAACGGAGAGATGCTTTTTTATGCCAGATGAATTTGTGCCACTCAACCACCTCCAAAATTACTCTAGAATTGGTTACGAAAATTAGCAAATTTAGGATTCTGTTTACCAAGCCAGAAGTGGTTATCCATATTATCTTCTATCACTACAGAATTTATAATCATAGCTAAATGGCTATCAAAGAAACTGGGAATAGCCCAGTAACTCCCCCAAATGATATCAGATACCTTCCAGTCAAAGAATTGGGTATACTGCTCAATCGAATTGTTTAAAATGAGATAATCAGCAATCGAATGCCCCCCGCACCAAGGGTCCCAGAAAACAGATAAAGTACTGGTCGGGCAAATATTAAAATTGATACAGTGTTTAATATGATTGGCTTGCTTACATAAGGCATTCCAGTAATGAGAACAGTACACAGTCGAAGTATTCCACAGAGAATGGTATTTGGCTCTCCACCAGCAAAAAAGTAAATTACTGGAATTTAAAAACCTCCAAATGATAGAACAACCAAAGCTATGGTACATGGAGTCAATAGAAGGAATGCCCATACCACCATTTTGTTTAGGCAAAGTAGTGTTTTTCCACGAAACAGTATGGAGCTTCTTTAAATTGATATTGCCAAAGAAGGTGAACCTAGCACACATTCGGTTGATAAGTTTGCAACAACTTTTTGGTATTATAGATCCACGAATCCAGTAGGCCAGCGTATTGCATATGGTGAATTTGATATACTGTATTCTCCCCGCAAATGATAAAGTCTTTGCCTTCCAACCGTCTAAAAGTGTGGCAATTTTTTGTAAAAGAGGTTGGAAGTGTGCAATTTTAAGTTTTTTGTAAAAGATGGGCAGACCCAAATAAATCGTTGGGGATGAAGTTTGTCGGATATTGAGAGTAGCACAGATAGATGATGCAATGGTAGTATCTTTGGAGATTAAAATAGAGCTTTTCGCTGGGTTCGTATGTAAGCTAGTAGCAGCACCAAAGTTGCGAAGGATATTGTTGATAGCTTGAGCATTGTTAACAGTGGCCAAACCAAAAACTAGAAGGTCATCAGCAAACATCAGATGGGAAACATTACAGTTTCCAGCTTTAATACCGTTAAAAGATTTGGTAGCAATAGCATGATCAAAGCAGGAAGATAAGCCATCCATAACAATGCTAAAAAGATATGGGGATAAAGGGCATCCTTGCCTTAACCCAGATGTTGAATTGAAATACCCTTCAAGCTTACCATTAATACTGACAGAGAAGTGCACATCCTTAGTACAAGCCTTAATCCAGTTTATAAACATTTCGGGGAAACCTTTAGCCTCAAGCCTTTGGTATAAAAAGTCTCAAGAAACCATATCAAAAGCTTTGGTAATATCAAATTTGGCACAGAAGTATTTTTGCTTGGCTTTGGTATTAAAACTCCCAAGGATGTCAGAAGCAAGTAAAATATTGTCAGAAATGACCCTTTTATGGATAAAGCCACCCTGGCTAGGGTTAATAATTAAAGGCATCACCTCCTTCATTCTATTCGAAATGATTTTCGCAATGATCTTGTAAATGACATTACAAAGGGCTATGCGTCTAAAATCCTTGACATTAGTGGCATGAGATTGTTTAGGAATAACAGCAATGGCAGTGGCTTTGATTTGATCTGGCAAGTATCCGGTGTTGAAGAAGGAAGTGATAGCTTTGCAAAGCTGAGTATTGATGGTATTCCAGGTGGCTTTATAAAATTCAAAAGTGAACCCATCCGGTCTAGGAGCACAATTAGGCTTAGCAGAAAAAATAATATTCTTGATTTCATCCAGAGTGATAGGAGCAGTGAGATTAGAGATAAGGTGACTGGGAATTTGGTTGCCCGCTGGAATGGTGTGAGAGCTTTGGTTTGATGTGGAAGGGCAAGGGGAGTTAAAAAGACTAGTGTAGTGGTTGATAAAGGCATCAGCAATTTCTCTGTGGCTAGAGAAAGAACCCATATCATTGGAGATCATCTTGATACGATTGTGATTCTGAGTAATTTTGATTTTGGAAAAAAGAAACTTAAGATCATCCTCACCATTAGTCAGCTAATTCACCTTAGCTCTTTGGGTCATCCAACTAGTAAGGGAATTGTGGTACAAAGCTAACTTAGTGTTGATATCCGTCAAACAGCAGTTTAGAAAAGGGTCCAAAGGAGTATTTTGTAGCTGAGCAATAACAAAGTGTTGCTGGGTTTTGAGAGTATCAATTTGAGTTTGTATGGTGTTGACATTGGACCATGATTTGCTCTTCACAATGTTTTTAAGAGTTTTAAGCTTGTAACTGAAAGAGCTAAGAGGGCTGCTTTTGTTTGGAAGGGAGAAAACATCCACTAGAAGCTCCAAAACTCTGGATGATTCAAGCAATAGTTTTTAAACATGAAGCGATGGCCTTTATTGATGCTCAAAGGGTTCATCAAGATAAGCGGCGAGTGGTCCGAACAATCAGGATCATCCACTTTATAGAACGTGTGAGGAAAGTAAGTCAGCCAGTTATCATTAACTATCACACGATCAAGCTTAATATGTATAGGATTTTGTTGCTGTTGGTTATGCCACGTAAAGAAGTGCCCCACAGAGGAAAGATCATGTAAACCAGCATTAAATATCATGCTATTGAGTTCACTAAGTCTAGCATAAGATAGTGGAGTTCCCCCAGCTTTTTCATTGAGCATACAACAGCAATTGAAATCCCCTAAAACTGCCCAGGGGACATTAGTAATGGTAGCTATTGCTTGAATGTCATTCCATAAAATCTACCTTTCATTGGGAAAATTTCTAGCGTAGACAGCGGTGACAGCACAGATAATATTGCCGTTAACAGATATTTGACCATGAATAAACTGATTAGACATTTGCAAAGGTTCAAAGTGAACAGCTTTCTCATTCCATTTTGCCCAAATGCGCCCTGGACTGGAAAGACTGAAGTTGTCACAGGTGGCTTCATGTGGGAAAATTTTATGGTTAGCAAGGAACCAATGGTTGCCACAGTTGGATTGAGTGATTTTGGCTTCTAAAATAAAGAAAAGGTCAATGTTATTGGCTAAGACAAGATTTTTGCAGCAAAATACTTTGGTCGGGTTGTTGAACCCACGCAAGTTCCAGGCTGCAATATTAGGCAAGGTCATTAGGACTTTGAATTTGGGGTGGAGGCCTTCTTGGCTTTGCCTCTCGTTTGTTTCTGGACTTGGTTGGACGGATTTTATGATTTAGACGAGGTGGAACTGGATGTAGAGGTTTCAGTAGTGGGGTTGGGGATGTTAGGCTGATGACTGCGGGGTGAAGTTTGAGGTGGACTTGAGTGATTTTGGTTGGGTAATATTATGGAAGTCTGGTTAGAGGTGAAAGGTGGGATAAAAGGAGTTTGTGGGGGAGGTCGGGTCTCCTCTAAAGTGTTTTGATCATTTAGGACATCAAATTTATTTTTGGTGCTGATTAGAGCTAGCTGATTAATCTTTGCAATGGTTCCAATGGTTTCCTGTATTTCACCAGATGGGGAATTTAGGTTCGGCAGAGAAATTGCAGTGGTAGGATTATGCGCTTCCGAAGAAGATGGCAAATGCGTAGTAGAGTTCGAGACAACCTGAATAGGCTTTGTAATGAAAGAGAAATGATTTTTGTTGCATCCTAAAATATTCATGATTGTAGAGAGATATATAGTTTAGTGTCTTAGTTTTGTACGAAGATCCAACACCCATACAAATAAAAGACAGGCATGTAGCATTCATAAGAGACATCAGAGTTTAAGTATGAAAACCACTAAAAAGGGGGAAATCACAGGATTTTGCCCGATTTAAATGAATATACTAGTATTTGCAGTTGACTAAAAATGAGACCCTTCCTTGGAGGGAAGGCCTTGGCTCAACATAGCGAATATACAACATATAAAGTGCATTACAATGTGGGAGTTGGAAGCATCAATTTTGATATGTTCGTTTGGTCGACGGTAGCATAGTTGGCAATCAAAGTAAGTTGGAAGGATCGTAGTTGACGAGTAATAGAGGTCGGAAAGACCGTAGTTATGTGACGATAGTCGAAAAGATCGTATTTGACAAGCAGAAGAGTTCCAAAAGATCGCAGTTGGGCTACTGTGATCGAAGAACCATAGTTGGCAAGCGGTGGAGCTCAGAAGAATCATAGTCAGGTGAAGGTGATCTAAAAGACCATGGTTGGAGGGTGATGGAGGTCAAAAAGACCATAGTTAAAAGACATTGGTTGGATGGACTATAATCGGCAGGTGACAGAGGTCAGAAAGACTGTAATCGTGTGATTGTGGTCAGAAGAACCATAGTTGGAAGACAACGGAGGTCGGAAAGACCATTTTAGGGGGGACTGTGGTGGGAAGAATTATAGTGGCAGACAACGGTGGTCAGAAGGATTGTATTCAGAAATGGAGGTCAGAAAAATTATAGTTTGCAAGTGACATTGGTGTTCAGGCAGAAGTACGGTAATGGTTGATGGTCAAGTGATGGAGGTGGTGGAATAACATAAATAATTATGAAATTAATTTAGGACTCTATCTATTCTTAAATAATAATTAGATTTTCTTTGATATAAAAATTAAAAGAACTTCACTTAATATATGCAAGTTTACATGTTGAATCATGTAATATAGTGATAGAGTAGAGTATCGATCCCACAAAGAGTAATATCTATTTATAAATACTAGTACTATTTACTTCAACTATAATAATTATTCTACTCAATAAAAATAAGTTTTGGTAGAGATTCAATCACTTAATTTAAAATAAATAATAATTAAATGAAACACTATTATGACAAATTATTTTGAATTAATGGAGTATAAATACAATATGTTTCATAATGATACTAATCAGAGAATATACATCATCGGTGTAATATCAAAAATCTGCTTCAGGATCGTCCAGGACGATCTGGGATCGTCCTGGGACGATCAGTTGAGAAATTATTCCAGAATTTGCCCAGATTTGCTCCAGGTGATTTTCTGTAAGCATCGTCCAGGCCGATCTAGGCATAGGCCAGGCCGATTGGCACTGTTCAAAATATCGGCCTGAAATTAGTTCTGGGAACCGTCCAGGACGATCCAATTTGGTCTGATCGTCCTGGGATGATCTGGCGATCGGCCTGGCCGATCTGAGTCTTTTAAAGCTGAAATCAGTCGTTTTGAAGAGAGAGAAAATCAAAAAAATTTATTGTTTTGTACTTTTGATTTTTTGTACAGTCATGGCTTTTCTGTTCTGTCTTTCCTTTCTGTCTAAAAGCCATGTACTGTATTTGTAAATGATTGTTTTGAGGAAAAGAAAAAGATAGATGTTTTGTTCCGCTTTGTTTGATGATTCATAGTAGCTCTGTGTCTGTGTGTCTGTTTGAGTTAAAATATTTGGAAGATTCAGTTCCGAATCAAATTCCATAACCAGATCCTGGTCAGTCCGTTCGTTCCGTGTCGCGACTCGGTGCGAGCGGGATCCGTCCCGGATCGGGTCGGGTCGTGACAATCGGCCACTCAATCTAGCATGAAGAGATAAATGATAGATTAAACTCTTCCAATCTCAATATCAGTCTAAACTCATATAGTCTATCACTCTATAACAATTTTACAAGAGTAAATAAAGTGTGTACTATTAAAAACACCTTATGATAATTTATCTCTGGTGGAGATTCAATTACTTAGTTTAAAATAAAAAATAATTAAATGAAATACTATTAGGATATATTATTTTGGATTGATGTAATATAAATACAATATATTTCATGGTTATGAATTAAGTTTAAATTAAATATAATTAATTAAACTAATTACTTATTTTAGGAGTTAGATTATCTTATATTTTCACCAACATGTTTGTGGCGTTATGCCGCTAGGCTCGAAGAATTAGGCCTCCTAAGAACACGTAGCCCGCAGCTTGGAGTAGTCCATCCTAAAAATCTTTTTGGTGTAATTGAATTAAATGTTTTAATTTGGTTAAATAATTAGAAGTAACTTAATTTTGATATTTTACACTCCATTAAATGTATTCGTGCCATTGTGCCACTAAGCTCAAGGAACTAGGCCTCCTTAGGACATGTAGCCTCGTAGCCCGGAGTAGTCCATCAAATAAACTTCATCTATGGAGTGATTGTTATGTATTAGAATATTTGTTAAGTATTTTATTAATCAACTTAGAAGTTTTCTAGAATTTTAATGAGTTATTGAATTTTTTTGCATTATTTAAATGTGTTAATTTAGGAAATAAAATTTGACTTTTTAAATTAAATTAAATTTGGAGGTTTAAGATTTTTAATAAATATTAGACCTTATGATGAGTAGTTATACTATTGGTATGCCTAATTTAAAGTTTTCTACAAAAAGTTATGAATTTTTTAAGTTAGTTGTATTTATTGAATGATTTAATTAGTTTAATTAAAGGTATTTTATTGATTTAAATCCAAATGAACTCCAAACTTCTTGAACTCACTCCGAAAGGTCAAGAATGATTTAATAAGGGATTACCAAGTGTTTTAAAATTTCTTAGAATTTTAAATTAATTTAAATTAATTAATGTAATTAATTATCAATTTTCATTAGAAATTAAATTGAATGCACACTCAAAAAGATATTATTTTTCCTAGGTAGATGACAAAATTTTGGTCAGTTTGACATATTATTTTATTTTTTGGATTCAAATTTGATTTATTATAATTTTTGAAATTTTCTGAGTCCCTAAAGGGGCTAAAATTTGACCTTGTTAATTTTTTAACCTAATATTCTCCAAATTCAATGAAATTAGAATCTATATAGCAAAATTTCAATAATTTTACATGTCAAGTTTCACCGCTATTGGGTGTGTTTATAATTTCTTAGGATTTTTCTAAATTATCTAGACATTATACTAATTATTTTCCCTAGGTTATCCTACTAGTTAAATGGGTTTCATTTTTTGTCCATCTAACCCTGACATTAATGCATACACACCACAGAAATTTCAAAGCATAATATTAAAAATCAAGATAGTTATAAATTTTCAAAGTTTTGGGTCCAAAATGGACCCATTACCTTAAAAATTCACATCACAGAAATCTACTAGATATCTAATCCTAAAAAAATCATAGAACATGCCTAAGATACCAAAATTCTCTACCCAAAACACTAATTTACCACTAGATTGTGAGAAAGTTGAAAAAAACTAATTTCAAACAAACGAAAATATCTTACAATATAGTGCCCAAATCAACTCAATTTTAAGTGTAGCAAATACTACAATAAATTCCCTTTCCAACAAGCTCAAAAACATCTAATTTGGTAGAAATTTTGATTTACTGTGAATTCTGAAAAATCTTGAACATTTTTTTTGGATTATTTTAATCCAATTTTGGTCAAATTAGCCATCGGCGCTGACGAAGCAGACTCACCACTTAAACACATCAGCGGTCCATCAGAACAACTGTTCAGACGTGAAACGAATCGATGGTTGGGATGGCACCATGTAGGCGCCCTTGACCGTGGGAAGATCACGCTTGATCTATGGGGGAAGACCACGTGGTCTGGCTTGATCCAGACAGTCTGATCTTCACTCAAACGGTCCAGATCTATCAAAATTCTACAATTCTTTTTTAATAGAAACTTTAAACACCCATATCTCCCAAAATATTTAACAAAATCTAACAAAATTTTAAATGCTAGCTAGAGGGAAACATAATCTTACATTGTCTAGAGTTTGTTGGCTCCATGCATTGTAAAATTTCTATAGTTTCAAATTTGATTTTTATCTTATAGTGATGATATCTTACAATCTACTTAGTGGATTCTTGAGATCTTGGACTCCTTTTTCTCCTCATGATGTCCTATACAATTTTGTTGATGACTTTAGAGGATTTTGATGGTTGGATTGGAAGTTATTGAAGAGAGAAGGTTTTCTCTCACTAGAATGGCCTCTCCTCACTAGAATAGTGATTTGAGGCTTAGAAAGCTTGGAAAGGCCCTAGAAATGGTTAGAGAAGATGGGGAATGGTTTTGAAAGGTTAGAGGCTGGAGGAGAGTTGAACTTGATTTGGGGTGGTTTGGGTGGGCGACAAGTGTCCTCTAAGCTACCCAAAGCCAGGAGATAGGGTTGGTTGTGAGTGTGACCTCTCTTGGTCCATAGGAAAGGGGACCACACTTTTTTCCCTATTTAGATAAACCAATGCTTGGCTTGATTTAGGTGATGGATTAGGGGTTAATTATGAGAGGAAATGAGTCACTTTCTATCAGGTTTGAGTAGGTTTTAGAAAGAGGATTGGATTGCAAAGGTGGCATGGCCATCTTAACTCAAATGAGAGATTGTTTGACCATTTGACTGGTCAAACCAGTCAATGGGAATGAAGTTGCATCCAAGGGAGTGCATTTGGGTGGTTACATGTGTGGCCAAGAGTTTGAGGTAAAGGATTTGAAGTTTTGATAAAATACATGAAATTGGAAAGGGTTGTGGCCCCTCCAAATGGGTTGACCAAGTCAAACCTAAGGAGGATTGACTTTAAAGTCTTTAGACATGTCATGGGTGTCCGATTGAATGATTTTGAGAGGTTAATTTGACTTAAAATGGGTTGAATGATTGAATTTGACAAGTGTTGGGTTAAAGGTTGATTTAGTCAACTATGGTTGACTTGGTCAACCTGGTCAAATTATGGCTTGAGTTTAGGTCAAACAAGTTCAAATGAGTGTTTTGAGATCAATGGAAGTGGTTCCATGCATTTGGTAGCTCATTTGGGTTGAAATTGACATATGAAGCTTTAAGGGGCATTTTGGTCAGCCTTAGTTGACTTGGTCAACCAGGTCAAACCAATACTTGAGTTTGGATCCAATGGATTCCAAATGATAATTAGGATCTATTAGGATATGTTTTGAGGATTGATGAAGGAAGGCCAAGTTGGATTTTGGGCAAAAGACAAAAAATCCCTTAAAGGGCATTTTGCTCATTTTGACCCCTAGTCAATACTGGGTCAAACTAGATGCAGGAAAGTGTAGGTTTATGGTTAAGAGGTCTTAAAAAAGGTCATGGGTATGGTTGGAAGGTTTAGAAGGGGTCCTAAGGTTAAATTCTATAGGGTGGCATGTCTAGTGGCATATGCTATAAATATTTAAAGGTTTTGTAGTCTTTATAGATCAACATGGTTTATGATGTTAGAGTTCTCCAAATGGGCTAAATTTTGAGAGTTTCACTAGACATATGTCATATCAACATGCACTTGATAGACTCTAAATTAGATGTCAAGTGACTGGGTTTCAAGGTGATAGCAAAATCACCCAAAAAGGGTTTCAGGACCTGGGCTCTTAACCCAAAGATTTGGTTTGGAATATTAGATTTCGATTCAATTCAAGAGTTGAATGGTTGGACTTTGCTCATCTACATCAGTGGAGTTCAATTAGATGATTGATATTAATTTTGTATGATTTGGAAGTTGATTGAATGTTGATTGGAAGTTGAACTAGGGATTAAATTGGAGGGTGTGGAGTTGAGTTTGAAGGGGAGTGAATTGGTTCTTGCCTA
This sequence comes from Dendrobium catenatum, assembly GCF_001605985.2. Taxonomy (NCBI): domain Eukaryota; kingdom Viridiplantae; phylum Streptophyta; class Magnoliopsida; order Asparagales; family Orchidaceae; genus Dendrobium; species Dendrobium catenatum. The sequence goes on along the minus strand of NW_021319518.1, from coordinate 2,196,339 downwards.
GAACTTAAATGATTACGAGGTGTATACTTTCCAATTATTAGATCACTAGAAAGAAATCCAAGTGTGTCTTAGTGACCTCATTTTTACAAAAAATGAGGTCAACATATACTTCGAGGCTGGCTAGAAATTTTTTTTCAGGGTGGCATCCCTTTGTGGTTTTTTGTATCTCTTTATTTTGTTCTTATGTAAGAATGATGCAATAGAGAAGAGAGATAAGGAGAGAGTAAGAAAGAAGAGAAATCTGTACTATTTCTCCCAAAATTTTTATAATGGATTTCTTGGTGTATTGTGGCTCCATGGGTTTTTTTTCCCCATTTTGAGTTTTTTCACTTTAAATCTTTGAGTTCTTTTCTTTCTACAATAATTTTTATTTCTTGTTTGTTTCGCTGTGAGTTTTAATTTTACCCCTAACAACTGGTATGAGAGCCATATTCTTTAATTCTGGTGGGAGTAATGGCTGACGAAGAAATAAATAAGATTGAAAAGTTCATTGGTTCAAACTTTGTGTTGTGGAAGATGTAAATTGAAGATTTGTTGTATAAGAAAAAGTAGTATTATCGATGGAAGGATTCACCAAGAAGCTAGATTTAATGACTATGGAAGAGTGACAGGTTCTTGATTGCATGACCCAAAGTTTGATATGACTTTCACATTTAACATATGTTACATTCAACATTATAAATGAGAAGACTATAATCAATCTCATAACCGCACTAAGATGTATGAGAAGCGGTCAACCTAAAAAAACATATTCTTGATGAAGAAGTTATTCAATATGAATATGTTGGACAACACATCAATGACAGAGCACTTGAATAATCTAAACACTGTGATTAGTCAACTGTGTGCAATTGGCATCAAGTTTGATGATGAGGTGAGAGCATTAGTGATATTTCATTCATTATCAGGTGGCTAGGATGGGCATGTTACTGCTATGAGTAACTCTTCAGGAATTTCAAAGTTAAGCTTTGAGAATATTATGGGGTTTGAGCTTAATGAAGAGATTCGTAGGAAGGTGAATAATGAATCTTCAAATTTTACTTTGAATGTTGAAGGAAGAGGAAGGAGCTTAGAGAAAAATCCAAGTTGAAAGAAATCTAAATAAATGAAATTAAAGCCTACTTCATGTAAAGTGAAAGTAGGAACATTTGAACTATAAAAAGGGACACTTGAAGAAGGAATGTATTGTTTCAAAGAAGGCTAGTGGTGGAGGTCAAGATAAAATTCATTTTGCAAATATATCTATAAAAGAGTTTCATTTAGATTCCCTAACTTTATCTCTGGATAATTTTGAATCTTGGGTCATAAAATTCAAGCGCTCCATTTAATGTAAGTCCTAATAAGGAGGTGTTCTAGAAGTACATAGAATGTGATCAAGGCGAAGTGTATATGGGAGAAAATAAGCCCTAAATAATTATAGAATAGAGCAATATTGATATCATAATATCAAATGGGTTATATTTGAAACTGGAGGATAATAGGCATGTTCCTTATCTGAAGAGTAATAAGTTAGCATACAAACTCAAGCCTTGTGATATCATTCACAAGAGATTCGTGGCAAGTGATAAAAGGGGCTATAATTATAGATCGTGGTAGTATTGAAAGCACTATGTATGTTATCAGTTGGAGTTGATGATTCAAATGTTGATGGAGGTCTTTGGTATCGAAGGTTTGGTCATATGAGTAAGAAATGCATATATTCATTTCTTACTAGAGGAAAGCATCATGGTTTAAAATCTATAAATCTAAATTTTGGTGAATATTATATACATGATAATCAACAAAGAGTGGGCTTCTCAAAAATTGATTCAAAATTAAGTTCAAAGAAGCTAGAGTTAGTGCATACTAATATATGGGGACCTTACACTAGTTTTTTTATTGGAATTTCTCTTTGTTATTTCATTTTTATAGATGATCACACCATAAATCTATGGGCGCATACTTCTTAAAATATAAGTTAGATGTGTTTGATATTTTCAAGAAGTGAAAGACTATGGTTGAGAATAAGTAAGATTAAAAGCTCAAGTGTCTCAAATCAGATAATTATAATTAGTATCATGATAATAAGTCTAAGGAGTATTATTCTTAGAATGAGATTGTACATGAATCCTCTGTTATAAGAACACCACAAAAATATGGTGTTGTAGAGCACATGAATAAATAATTCTTAATTGTGTTAGGAGCATGACGTTGCATGCAAGTCTATCCAAATAGTTCTGAGCAGAAATATTTAATATTAGTATTTATCTGATTAATCAAGGTTGTTGGTATGAGTTTTGAAAAATGGGATTTGCTTTGCATTGGAAAGATACAAAGCAAATCAGGATTAACTTTATTTGGAAAATTTTGATTTTTTAGTATTTCCAGTTTTGAAATTGAACGCATTATTATGAATGATATATATTTTTGGGAGGTGCTAATATCATTCCCTAATGCATTCAAACAACAAAACTGAAAGTCTCACATTGATTATCATAGTCAAACTCATGGAAGAACTACATAAGACCCCAAAGGGTCAAAATGACATTCAATCGAGTATTTGAAAGTGATAGTCCGGATGAAGTATCATTACTTTCATATCCAAAGTCATGATAACAAATAATATATCTTCTTAAGGAAAGAAAATATCATTCAAATATGATGATAATGATCGATGTTGATTTTGATTTTTTTAAAGAAGATTAATTGAATTTAAAAATAGATCTAGGGGCTATGAGCCCAATCCTTTATAGTTAATTATATCATAGGAAACTTAATTTTTCTATGAAAACTCTCAATTAAAATACCAGTAGAAACTTTATTTTAGAAATTCTTAAGGGGTGATATCAAAGAGAGTGGGGTCAAAAATTTTAATCGAGATTGGATAAAATTTTGAGCACTTATTTCTGGAGGCCAAATGAAGAAGAGTAAGAGGCATTTTGACATTCTAAAATGCTTCAGAAAACCCTTGATCTACCCTATGTGTTATGCTTTAAGTTTTTATTTGAGAAGAAATTTTAGTTTAAGTTGTCGATTCATTCGAAAGATGGGATTATATTCTTGAAAGGTTAGGGACTTATAATTTTGAGTCTGGCCTGGATACTAAATCTAAATTAGGTATTAAATCATTATGGCCCGAACTTAGCTAATGCAATACAAAATTTGGACTTATCATGGCCAAGATTGGAGAGCCAGCTAACCACATAGGAACATAAAATTCATGTGTTCAATCTTTAATGAAAGATATATAGGGGCATTATTATTTAAGCTTTGAGGAATTTCGGCCAACATCTATAGTAGGTCTTAAGTGGATCCATTGACTAGTAGGGTAATTAATGCATTAAAAGAATGATATTAAATTTTTTAATCTTTTAATTTGTTTCTAATATAATACATACTAGTTGACCTTTGAATCCATAAAGCAAAATGAAGCAATTTTAAAATCAGACTAAAAAATAGATTTTATCCTATAAATTACACAACATCCCTTTAGCAAAACTATAACCTAATAGGTCAGGTGGTGTGTTAAAACCCATAGGCAAGGAGGTGCCTAATAAGAAAGAAAAGTTTTAATATGAATGCATGTAAAATCTCAGCTGTCTAGAGCTTACTTCTTAATTTGTTAGAGTTATTATATGAGTCTAAAAATTTTAATATAATTTCAATTAAAAAAGTTTTTAATCATACCCTTACGAGTCTTCGAATGTATCCAGACTAAATCAAAACAAGACATGCAAAAAGAAACCTAGAAAAGCATGTAATTTTTATTGTGTAATCAATATAAATAAACCAAATCAATTAATTTATTAAATGAATTAGATGTCCATGTAGGAAGTGCCACTGAGTTTATAATCCCAATTCTGCATAAATTAAAAGTGGTCTGGTATAATTACGATAACCCAAATTCTAATCCTAGAAATGATGTAAGTGACTTTTGAGAGTGGGATATTCTCTTTCTTCACTTATTTTTCTTTTTGTGAGCTCCTTGGTTTTAATCTGGTCCAAATATCCAAATGAAAAGAAACTCCTCTCCGAAGGGGTATTTTATTTTCTCTTTGTTTATCAAAGTCATTCTAATGTGTATCTCAAATGGAAGAGAACTTTTCCGTAAGGGATATTCCCTCCTCTTTGGATTTCTAGTTGGATATAATTTCCCATCTCAAAGTCCACTTTCACAATACTTAACTTAATTAAATTATATTAAATCTAAAAAATAAAGAAAAATCTAGAGAACTTGCATGGTTATCCTAAGTAGTTAAAATCAAAACACATCCCAATAAATTATAATATTTTTTGCTCAAAATAAAATAACAGTCAAGTTTGCCCATGCTCTTCTGATTTTAAGAGGGCTTAGTATTTTGCACCCAAAAAAAATTTTATCAGTTTAAATATTTGATTTTTGCCCATTACTTTAGCCCTACACAAGCATAATCACCTGCAGAAAATTCTATGAGCATTCATATTATTTCTAACCTAGGGGCAACCTAACTCCCACCAAATAAATTCATATATTACATAGTAAAATTAACACATCAATCAACCAGCATGAAGTGAAAATCATAAAAAAAAACTCAACACATAAATAGCAGAAAAGTAAACATTAGCCTAGCCTTAAATTATAGTTAGTTGTCCTATCAAACTATCAAAGTATGTGCAGTAAGTTCTGTGTCTTGAATATATCATATGTTAGATAATTTGTTAAAGTTATCTAGTGATTCAATTTGTTGAAGGCTTAAGTGGTTTTAAATTTGAGTTTAAGTATTAATGATTTGAAGTTGATTTTAAAATGTATTTTAAGTGTTGAACGATTACTATCTCTATTTACACTAGAGCAGTGAAGTTTATTTCACCTTCGCTAAGTTAATAGTCTCGTAGGTCCGGGTTGCATAGTAGTAATCAGATTAATTAAGTGATTTAATCGGTTGAAGGTTAAGGGTTGAAAATTTTTAATTATATTGACCGATTGATGGTTTTAATATTAAAGTTTATGTTTTCTAAAATTTAGAGATAATTATTGAATTTTCAGCATTTTTTGAATATTTGAATACACTAATTAAGGGGTCAAAATTTAACTTTTTAAATTAAAATAAAATCTAGAATTTTGAATTTTTTTATTAGATATTAGACTCTGAGATGAGTAATTAGACACTAATCTTACTAGATTTGAATTTTATACATTAAGTTATAATTTTTTACCTATTTTTGAATTATAATTGACCAAATTATTGACTTTTTGACTTTAACATATTTCTAGTGGTTTAACAATTCTATTAAATACTAGACCCTAAATGGAATCTAATGGCTTTGAGTTTGGTCAATTTGAACTGTCTTACATTTAATTATGAAGTTTTGAAATTTGACTAACTAATTGAATTAATTAATTGGTTAATTAGAAGGATTTTAATGATTTTGATCAAAATTGACTCCAAAATTTTTTAAATTACTTGCAAAGGTCAGAAATAACGTAAGATAGTGTTCTCAAGTGTTTGAGAATTTTTTAAAATTTTAATTTTTTAATTAAATTAATTAATTATTAATTTTTCACTAAAAATTAAATTAAAGTCAAATTAAGGGTCCAATGATGAAGTTTTTAATTTTTCTTTAATTAAGGATTTAACTATGGTCAATTTGATATATTATTTATAATTTTTGAACTTAATTTGGAGGTTGATTGGAAGTATAATGGGCCTTGATGACTTCATAAAAAGGTGGGGTCAATAGTGGACCTTTAGTTCCACTAATGGAGAGGTTACCTTAAGAAGCCTGGAGTGATAAGGAGGTACGTTTATCTCACCTTAAAGTTTTTAGTTATTCATCTTATGTTCATAATGATGTGGGATCTATGATTAAACATGATTGAAAATCAATCAAGAGTACTTTTATTAGATATGTCTTAGATGAATATAACTATAAATTATTATAATCAAATATTCATAGGAGTAGGGATGTTAAATTCAATAAAAATAAATTATACAATGATAGAAATGAGACTCCTATAGATTCTTATAAATATGTTGAAATAGAAGATGATCATGATCAATAAAATAAAGATGATGAAGCACATAGGGTTTCTCAGACACCTACTATTAAAGTTAGAAGATCCAATAAAATCTCAAAGCCACTGCAAAGGTATTCTCCTTTCTTATACTATCTAACGATGACATATAGTTGTAAATTAGAGTGTTATGAAGAGGCTATTCAAGTTGAGTCAAAGAAGTGGGAGCAAGTCAGGGATGATGAGATGCATTCACTTGGGTTGAATTAGACTTGGGATTTAACATAGCTACCAAATGACAAGAAAGTATTGTAGAGTAAATGGGTTTATAGGCTAAAAGAAAAACTTGATGGTAGCATGGGCTACAAGGCCAGACTTGGAGTTAAAAATTTTAACGAAGGGAATGAGTAGACTACAATGAAATTTTCTCTCCAGTGGTGAACATAACTATAATTTATACTAAGCATAATAACAATAGAAGATTTATATCTATAACACATTGACGTAAAGACAATATTTCTTAATGGTGACCTTAAAGAAGAGTTGTATATGGTGCAACCTGAGGGATATATGGTCATATGTAAAGAAGATTTGATGTGTAGGATTAAAAACAGTCTAAATGGGTTTAAGCAGGCACCAAAATAGTGGTATAAGAGATTTGATATTCTTATGTTAGATAATGGGTGCATAAAGTGCCAGACATATTACAATTATTTCTTCAAATATTTTAATAATTGCTATATCATTATGCTTTTATAAATGGATGACATATTGATTATATGCTCATACATAGAGAAGATAAAATGTCTAAAGGATTTGTTATTAATGAGTTTGAAATAAAAGATCTAAGTCTATGAAAGAAAATTCTTAATAAGAGAATTAGTAGGAATAGAAATCCAAGTATAATAAAGTTATCTCATGCTGAGTATACTGAAAAAGTATTATAGATATTCAACATGTGTAAGGAAAAGTTAATTTGCACTCCCTTTGATAGTCATTTTCATCTATATAAGGAACAATTGCATAAATTTAAAGTAGAGAAAGAGAATATGGAAAGGACTCCATATACTTTAGCAGTTGGAAGTTTGATTTATGTTATGATTTATATGATACCTGATGTAACATATATAATGGGAGTAGCCAATAGATTTATGAGTAACCCAACAAATTTAAATTGGAGGTGGTTAAGTAGATTCTAAGGTACTTGAGAGGATTAGTTTTCATATCTCATGCTGAGTATGAAAAAGTATTATAGATATTCAACATGTGTAAGGAAAAGTTAATTTGCACTCCCTTTGATAGTCATTTTCATCTATATAAGGAACAATTGCATAAATTTGAAGTAGAGAAAGAGCATATGGATAGGACTCCATATGCTTTAGAGATGAATGGATTAATTTATAGGGTTATGTAGATTATGATCTAATTTGATATCTTGATAGTAGGAGAAGCACAATAAGCTATATATTCACTTTCGAAAAGACTATAGTGAGTTGGGTTTCCAAATTATAGAATATTATTATGTTCTTAACCACAAAGTTGAGTATTTACTATCACTGAGGTTAGCAATGAGATGATATGATTGTAAAGTTTCATGGCTAAACTTGGAAAGGGGAAAATGAATGAGAAGTTACATAATGACAATATGAGTACTATGTCAGGACAAAGCATATCCAACTTTGTTATCATTTCATCACATCGTTAGAAGATAATCAATTATCTTTAGAGAAGATACACACAACCTAGAATCTTGTATATATTCTGACTAAGATGGTGATACTTGATAAACTGAAGCTATATGTAGCTTAAGTTAGTCTTTATGAAGGATGAGAGCAAGGGTGAGCCACAGCATAGGAGCTATGATTGGTGTTACAGATTAAGAGGATTGATTGTAATAAGTTTTTTAAGGGGAGATTGTTAATCATGTGGATTCTTATTGTGTCGATCAATTGGGTTATAGTGTTGTCTTGGACCTCAATTTAGTATGTCAAGTTTGAAGCATGGTTATAGAGGTTCTTTAAACTATTTGGGTTATGGTGCTTTGGCACTGTATACTTAAGCACCTAAATGTTGCGCACCTGAGTGCCTAATTCCACATACCTGAGCGCCCTAGTGTTGTATATTTTCTGGCAAAAAAATTAAAGAACGGAGTAATGTGATGCCAAAATAATTGTGACACTACTAGATAGATTGGAGATAGAGTGTCCAAACTGGTACTATGGCATTGCGAGGCCGACCAAGTAGTTTTTCTTTGTTGTTTTCTTAAGGGTGTCATCACTTGGTAGTTTTTTATATATCTTTGTTTGGTTCTTGTGTAAGAACAATCCAAGATAGTAGAGAGACATGTAAAGAGTGAGAAAGAAGAGGGATTTGTATTATCTCCCAAAATTTTTATAGTGGATTTCTTGGTGTGGTGTGGCACCATAATTTTTTCCTAGTTTTGAGTTTTTCTATGTTAAATATCGGTGTTCTGTTTTATGCTGCAATTTTTTTATTGTTTCGCTACGAGTTTTACTTCCACCCCCAACATGGAGGACAGTAGTCGACGAGCCATAATTTGTGGGGGATGGAGATTAAATGATTGTAGTCGAGTGATGGTGGTCGAAAAGACCATTGTCAAAAGATAGTAATCAGAAAATCATAGTCGACATAAATAAAGGTGATCAGAGGATTATAGTTGGTAAGCGATGGAGGTTTAAAGGATAGGCATGCAATTATGGTTGGAGGACTATAGTTAGAAGATGGTGGTATGAGGGTCATACTTGGGTGATGGATGTTAGATAACCATAACTGATGAGCGACAATTTATGAAGGACAGTAGTCAAGTGGCAGAGATTAAAAGGATTATATTCTGGTGGTGTGGTCCAAGGATTGTAGTTGGTCAATAATGGTCCAAGGATTGTATTCAAGTGATAATGATTGGAGGATAATTAGTGAATGATGGAGGACTGTAGTTAGGTGCTTATTATTTAAAGACCATAGTCAACATATGATATTGGTTAAAGGATCAAGGTCAGTGGGTGGTCATCATGTTACATAATTCGGTGGTCCGTAGTCGGACAATGGTGGTTAAGGGATCGTATATGGGCCTGGTAGTCAATAGGATATTATTCAGGCAATGATGGTCGAAAGATTATAATCGAGTGAGAGTGGTTTGACTATCATAATCGGGTGACAGTGATTGGGAATCATAGTTGAGTGATACTGGTCTGAGGACTATCAACGAGCCATAGTGTTCCGTAGGACCATAGTCAGGTGATAGTGACTGTAGTGGTCTTCCAGTGAAGGGTCGATGGCTATAGCTAGGTGATGGCCTAGGGGAGGTGCCCAAGAAGGTGCTCCAGGATTCTTAGAGCTGTAGAGCTCTCTTAAATCTCAAGTCGAAGTCAAGTTCCAATTGTCAATGTAAAAAGTGATGGCTTATTTATAGATTTTTGAGAAGCATATGCCCGTAAATATGGAGGAAACTAAGAGCACTCTATCATCATCATTTATATTAGTTCCTTTGATTATAAAGTGTTTGTTTAGCATTTAAATATCTTAGTAATGTCAACTTATGTGATTTTCTAATCAATATATTTGTCTCATTGTGTCGCTCTATTTGCCCATAAGCATGCCAAATTTTGATATGATTTGATCACCCAATTAACGTCCAAAAGTTTTTAAACATACTTGAGAGTCTTTATTTGGGCTCATTAGATTTCGATTGGATCATTTTTTGTGTCTTATTCAACCTTTTGAGATGTTCAATTTGACTATAAATTTAATGAAATTAGACCTTAATGTCCTGAATTTAATTTTAGAAGTTTCAAATTCAAGTATGCATTGAGGCAAAAATCTTGGTTAAGCTGTTATGAAGAAGTTGATGACCTAGCCACCACTTCCTCATCTTCATCTATCTTCCTCCTTGTCAATCTTCTCCTTCAATTAGGCCAGGGAGAACTCTCCCCCTCTCTCTTATGGGCTCCCCCACTCTCTCTCTCTCATGATTTTCCCCCACTCTCAAGGATACCAGCGACTCCTCATAGCTCGATGTTAGACTGGACAAATATCGTCAACCTCACAAGTTTTCTTGTAATGATCTCCCCATCTCATTTATACACACACTAGATGAAGTTATCATCTTCCATAAAGGTAAGATAGATACTGCAGCAAAGGAATGAAGTCTTTCTCTGGTAGGCTATTTTGTCGGGAGAAGACCCTATTATGAGGCTTTTCTTGTGTCTATTCACAAAACTTGGAAATTCTAAGATAATATTCATCTATATAACCTTAGTGATGGTTTTTTTCTTATTAAATTTTAATCATCCATGGATTATAAGATGGATTGACATGGTGGTGTTTGGTTGTTCTTTGGTAAGCCATTTATCTTACAGAAATGGTCACCAAGATTTAGACCCCAAAGGGAAAAATTTGTGTATGTTCCAATCTGGTTTATGATTATAGATATGTCGCTCTATTGTTGGAATTTTGAGGGTATATCTCATATTGCTAGCAAAGTTGGTATCCCTGTAGTTGTTGATGCTCTCATAGCCAAAAAGACACATCGTACCTATGCTCGTGTCTGCATTCAGGCGAACAACAAAATGGTATATCTAAAGTTTATCCCTATTTAAATAGAAGACAAAATTAGCAAGTTTAAAATCAAATATGAGTGGAGGCCAACTCCTTGTGACCTTTGTGGATCCAAAGTCCACACCACTGTATCTTGCCTATTAAAACCACCTTCCATAATTGTTGAAGAAAACCTAACCAGAGGTAGAAGTAAAAACCACAATCCTGTGGGCTTTTTTATCCCCAGGCTTAGTCATAGTTAGGCTCCTTTTGTTTGTTTTTGAATTCCCAACCTATGGATAAACGGTCATCAAAACCTCCCTAGCCTCAAAATTCCACTATTGTAATTGATCTACCAAGCACCTCCACATCCACATTCCCAAAATATCCTCCTAATACTTCCATACCACTTATCATTATAAATTAACCCACTGTTCTTCCCCCACCCTCCATAATACCCAACCTCAACTCCCCAACATAAGAGTCCATTACAAGTTCCATTATTCCCTTCATTTTTTAAGCCACTACCACAAGCATCATCTCTCTAAAAAAACTTGACGTTCTCATGGAGTGCCATACCAAGCCAAGAAACATGGATAACCCTAAGACAAATTCAACACCAAGTCAAAAGCTAACTCTGAAAACCCTACTCCCTCCACAAGTACTACTACTCAATAAAAATCAAACTAAGGCAAGCATTCGAAGAAGATTCCTAACACCTGTTGACCTCATTTTTGGATGAGGTCACTTTGACCTTTTTCTGAACTCTAGAGGCCAGGACTTCCTAGATCATAGGATCCTTCTAGTTTCCAAACTCTAGGATCAATCTAGATTTTAGGACACTCAGACCAAAATCCAAGGCCAAGGGCTTAGGTCCTGAAAGCCTTATCCCATACTTTTTCAAATACTTGAAAACCCAGTTAATTGACCCCCGATTTAGAGTCTATCAATTACATGATGATAAGATATGTCTCTGGGGTCAACCCTCCAAGTTTGAGTTCAATCTGATGTTTATAAGCCCAGAAACTAAACTCAGTTCTAAAGGTTGTAAAATATTCAGATATTTATGGCTTGTGCCATTTAGACCCTCCACCTTGTGGAAATTGACCTTGGGACCTTCCCCAAACCACTTGATCATGTCCATGGCCTCCCCCATGATATATTCACCAGCAACCTGCACTATTCTAGACCCAATGTGACCCAGGTTTAACTAGGGGTCAAAATGACCAAAATATCCTTTAAGGAGATTTTTGGTTTTTTCCCTAAGTTTCATCATGTCCAACCCATATTAAACTCAAAATTTCATTCCAATGGATCCTAAATGATGTTAGGGACACATTGAACCCAAACTTACTCTTTGGTTTGACCTGGTTGACCAAGTCAACCATGGTTGACCAAAATGCCCATAATGTATTTAAACATCAATTTTCAACCCAAATGACCTACTCAATACATAGGATCACTTCCATTGATCTCAAAACACTCATTGAACTTGTTTGACCAAAACACAACTCATGGTTTGACTAGGTTGTCCAAGTCAACCATGGTTGACCAAATCAACCCTTAACCTACACACTTGTCAAATTCAATCATTCAACTCATTTGAATCAAATCAACCTTTCAAAATTATTTAATTGGACACCCTTCACATATCCAAAGAATTCCAAGTCAAACTCCCCTTGGTTTGACTAGGTCAACCCATTTGTAGGGGTCAAAACCCCTTCCAATTTCATGTATTTGGTCAAAACTACAAATCCTTGACCTTAAACTCTTGGCCACACATGCAAGCACCCAAATGTACTCCCTTGGATGCCACCTCATTCCCATTGAATGGTTTGACCAGTCAAATGGTCAAACAAGCTCTCATTTGAGCTAAGATGGCCATGACACCTTGGCAAACCAATCCTCTTTCAAAAACCTGTTCAAACCAGCTGTGACGTAACATTTTCCCTCCCTTAATAGAGCTTAAACCAGCCCATTAAACAAGGCTTGGCTTGGGTTTAGCTAAATAGGGGAAAAGGTGTGGTCCCCTTTCCCATGGACCAAGAGGAGTCACCCTCAACCACAACCGTTTCTCCTGGTTTTAGGCTTCCTTGGGAACACATGTCATGCATCCAAGGTTCCTATAATTGAATCAAAGCCATCTATTCAAAATCAAGAGATTTAGGAGAGGGGAAACTTGACCTAAGAAATTTCTTTCCCTCTCATATCATCTAAGTCCTAAACTCCAGTAGCCCCCAATCTTCCAAGGAGCTTCCCATACTATCTAGCACTCCCTAAGACTATTCCAAGCCTTCCCCCACCATTTCCACCATTAAAATCATCATTTTAGTGGAGAAAGGGAGGGAAAAGAGAGAAACACCATCTCTCTTTGATATCCTCAAATCCAGCCATCAAAATCCTCTGAACTCTTGAGCAAACATGTAGAGGACACCAGCAGGAGCAAAAGGAGACCAATATCGCAAAAATCCACAAGATAGATTATGAGTTTTTCTTACTTTGACGTAGAAATCAAATTTGAAACTACATAAAATCTATAATGCATGGAGCCTTTATGCTCCAGGCATTGTTAGATTATATTTTTCTCTAGTTGTGTTTCAAATTTTGTTAGATTTCATTAAGTATTTTGGAAGATATGGGTATTTAAAATTTTTTTACCAAATTTGACTCTGGTTCAACCAGAGCAGTCCAATCGCGCCTTCAGCGTATTCGGAAGGCCCATAATTAGCCGCGACGCCCCCTAACCCACGCGTTCCTCCTCAGGATTCGAACGCGAGTCCTCCCACGATCCGTGTCGATGATGTGGCGGCTTTCCAGCCATCGATCTCGCCCTGGTTGATTTCAACTATCAGATCATCGGATCCGACGTGATTAAGTGACCCATCCCGGATCCAACACATGGTTCCATGCCACGCCGCCACATCGTCGTCAGCCAATAATTGGCCGACGGTAGATTTGACCCAAATATGAGTAAAAAAATGTTTTAAATGTCTCATATCTTCCAAAATTCACAGTAAATCAAATTGTCCACCAACTGGAACATTTTTTGTCTCGTTTGAAAGTGCATTTTATCTAGTATTTACTAAAATTAAGTTTGAGTTGATTACTCAATTGGATTGTGAGATATTTAATCTTGTTTGAAATATGTTTTTGTAGTTTCCTCACAATCCAGTGATCAATTGGAGTCCAATTTTTGGTGAAAGATTATTGGATATCTTAGGCATGTTTAGTAATTTTTATAGGGTCAGATACCTAATAGATTATTGTGATGTGAATTTTTAAGGCAAGGGGTCCATTTTGGACCCTAAATATTGAAAATTCATAAATCAATAAATTTTTTTTATATTTTGCTATGAAATTTTTGTGATGTAAATGCATGTGTACCAGGGTTAGGCATGCCAAGTTTCATGCCCATTTGAATAGCAGCGACACCTAGGGAAAATAATTAGAAAAGTGTCTAGAAAATTTATAGGGAGTTGTACACACACCCAATAAGGGTGAAACTTGAACACAATAAATCTAATGATATTTTGAACCATAGATTTAACTTTAACTGAATTTGGAGATCATTATATTAGAAAATTGGTCATATCAAATTTCAACCCCTTTAAGGACTTAGAATATTCAAAAAATTACCATAAATCCAGATTAATTTCAAAAAATACCCTTAATACCTCTAACTGACCATAATTCAACTCTTAATTAGTGATAATTAAAATCTCTTTAATTTGACATCAAACTCAACCTTAATTTAATTTTAAGTTGAAATCAATATTTAATTAATTTTAATTAATTAAAATAATTAAAAATTTCCCAAATATTCTCTAAACACTTGCTGATCTCTCCTCAGATCATTTATGATCTTTGGAGTTGATTTCAAGGGGTTTGGGAATTGTTTGGGCTGAAATCATCAAAAGGCTTTTCTAATTAAAACAATTAAATAAACCCTTAAAATACCTATATTTCTAAAATTCATTAATAATTATAGAAAATTTCAAACCAATCAAACTCAAGGGCTAATGACTCTAATTAAAATCTAGTATTTTCTAAAAATATCAAACCCCCAAAATCTAGTCAAAAAGTAACAATTTGGTCAACCTTATGTCAAAATTGGGTTAGAACTTCTAAAAATCATAACTTTTCATAAAAAAAGTTCAAATTGAGTGTGCTAATAGTCTAACAACTCATAATAAGGTCTAGTATTTATTAAAAATCTAAAACTTTTAAAATTCACTCTAATTTGAAAAGTCAACTTTTAACCTCTTAGTTCACATATATAGATAATTTCCTAAAACCCATTATTCATTAAAATTCCAGAATTTTCTAAGTTGGTTAATAAAATACTCAACCAATCCTTTAAAATCAGTAACCATTCCTTTTAATATTAATTTATTCCTTTAATTCCAACCAATTTGAATTAACTTAATTAACCCTGATTACTACTAGGTAACCCTAGCCTACGAGGCTATTAGCTTAGTCCCAAGGAAGGTGAAATAAATTTCACAGCCTCGGTGTGAAGTAAAGATAGTAATCAATTAACCCTTAAAATATATTTAAATAAAATTCTTAATATGATAATATTTAAATTCTAACTTAAATCTCCCTTTAAACCTTAACAAACTCAGAACATTAGATAACTTTAATTAATTACCCAGCTTAGGATCTACCCTAGCCACACGACCTTCTACACACACTTTAGATGGTTTACTAGGACAACCAACTATAGATTTAGGCTAGGCCGGTGTTAACTTTTCTACTATGTGCCAGATTTTTTGTGGTTTTATTATATATTGTGGATGAAATTGCATACTGTGTTTGCTTACTTTTACTACACTTTGTAGATGATTGATGTGTTTGGCGACTAGATTACCCCTAAAATAGGAATGATCTAGATGTTCACTGAGTTTTCTGCAAATGGCCACGCTCATGCAGGGCAATAAAAAGGGGGCTAAATAAAAGAAATCAATTAAGAATATGCTTGCACATGTGCTTCAGCTGCTAAGCCCCCAAATAATAAAAGAACGTGGCCAATGTATTTATTTATTTTTCTATATATATATAACTACTTTAGAATATATTTTATATTTAAAAACTACTTTGGATAACTCTGCAGGAGAGTCTAAATTTTTTTATTTTCATACAAATGTAATTTGTGCAAATGTTAAGTTTTGTGAAAGTAGAGTTTTGAGTTGGGATACATAATTCCAAAGCTTGGATTTCAAAGAGAAAAGGTCACCCCTTAGGGGAGTGGTCCTTTTCTATTTGGAGATACAAATTTGGATCACTTCTTCCCTACCCAAAGAGGAAGGAGTGGCCTTCCCCTTAAAGGAAGTGCCCTCTTATCCATTTTGGTAGCCTATTACGAAGAGTCCAAGGAGCCTGAAGGAAAGGAGCCCGAAGAAGAACAAGATTGAAGATCTGAAGACAAAAGAGTATCCCACTCAAAACCACTTACATCTCTACTAGGTTTAGAATTTGGGTTGTTGTCAGTGGTGCCCGGCCACTTTACTTTCAGCAAGACCTTAGTTTGTAATAAGCAAGGCAATTTACCTATGTATATTTAGTAATTAATTGATTTATATTTGATGTGTTGAGATGATTGCATATAGAATTACTTGGTTTTTCTAGTTTTTTGGCATTAATGTGCCGCTTTTATTTTTGCTTAGATACGTGAGACTCGTAAGGGTGTGAAAGTTTTATACTCATAATTAAATAGTTTAAAATTTAGCTAGTCTAAATAACATAGAAAGATAACGAATCTTGAAAATTAGCCGGGGATCGACCCTGGGGTTGCATGCATATTTTTGCACTTTTTCTCTCGTTGTTTTAGACCATTCCCCACCGACGGGTAGAGTCCGGATAATCTGACCTATTAGGATGAGGTGCCGGTCCTTGGGAATCCCAGTCTTCTAAAAAAATTATTTTCTAAGCCTGTTTTTAACTTTCAAGCATATTTGATTTGAATTTGTCGACTAGCATGCATCGTATTAAAAACACATTTAAAAGAGTCAAAAATTTAATTTTATTAGTCCTTAGCATTTAGAAAAAGGGCCAATTAAGAAAATCTCTATATGTCGGCCCCAGCACTCCAAAACTTTAAAGAAAATGTCCCTACCACTTTTTCATAAAAAGACTGGACTCATAAATTTTAAATCGATTAAGTGGTTAGCTGGCTCCCCAATCCAGGCCGGGGTAAGTCTAGGTTCTGCACTGCATTAGTTAGGTTCGAACGACTGTGGTCCAGCATCCAAATTTAGATCTAAGATCCAGGGTAGATCTTTGATTATAAGACCCCAACCTTTGGAAATATAATCTCAAATTTCTAATAAAATGCTCAACTTTAATTAAATTCTCTTTTAATCCAAAATATAAAGCCCAATACTTAGATTAGGTTGGGACATTTCTGGATGGTTTCAGAATCTCAAAGTGTCCCCTACTTTTCTTCCCTTGACTCCGTTAATAACTGTTCAAACTTGCTCCAATCCCTTTTGAGTTTCTAGAATTCACCACTTTTTCATATCACTCCTAGAAAATCTTTAACAAAATTTTGCCACTATTTTAAACGAGAGTTTTCGTAGGAGACTCTGTCTTCCTACGATGTAATTAACTATGAGGGCATGCCATCGTAGGGGATTTAGAACCACACAAGCACCTGATTTTAAAAATTAATTTTTTTTTTAAATTTGTATTGGATTTCTTAAGATTAAAGATGATCATTGTCATCGTATTTGAAGAATTATCATTGCAAGATATTTTCTCCCTTTGGGGAGATATATTTTTTCCTTGATAAAGCTTTTGATAAGAACTTAACGGTCACACTTCTTGATTATTGTGGCTGGATATTTAGTTAAACCACATTTTGGTCCTTTGGATCCATATGCAGTTCTCTTTAGCACTGTTCACAATATTCAAGATGATATTCACAATTCTAAATCTGAATCCCGTTCTGAAATTCTATTTTTACCTTTTGAGGTGGTATACTCTTTATAACGGGATAATTTGATTTTAGAATTAGAATTTAATTTTAATTTCAAAATTCCTAAAGAAAACTAGTCTTTTTCAAAACCTGTTTTCAAAATTCCACCAACAACACATCCAAATCTCAATGATCCTTCCCTCCATTGCATCTTGGAACATTCGGGGATTTAACAATCCCAACAAAGTTTTCACTTGCAAGCTTTAGCTAAGCAGTATAATTTGGACATGCTTTATTTATTGGAGAATCACATTTATGTTGACTGTCTTTCTGATTCTTAGATTTGTTCTAATCATTATATCTTTGACGGAGAAGCTAGCCATAATAATTTCAACCTGTCAAATTGTGAGACCTCGTTCCCTTTGATGTTTTAAATTTCATAGATGTTTGATAGACTGTTTAATTGAAGGTTTTAGATAACTCTGGTAAATTGTTTGAGAAATAGATTGACATTCTTTCCAAGTTAGATCTTGGGGCGTGACACAAATTTTGGTAAAATATGGATTAAATGAAATGCCTTAAAGTTACATTTCTCCCCTTCCTTTACTTCTTCCCAAATGAGTAGTGGGCTTATTACTTTTGGTTCATTCGCCTCCTTTTTTCTACTGGTCATTTATGTTGCTAACTCTAAAGAGGATCGTCTCACCCTCTGACAACAAATTCGTGACACTGCCCCTTCCCATCCTTGCCTTGGCTTGTCATGGGTGATTTCAACTGTTGCATGTTATAATATGGAAAAGCTTGAGGGAGTTTGTTGTATTACATTATATTGGGAGATTTTAATTTTATAATCCTTAATACTAATTTAAAGGACTTGGCATCATATGGGCATTTTTATACACTATCAAATCATCAAGTTGATAATCCTATCCATATCAAACTTGGCAGGGACTTACTTAATGATGTGTGGTTGGAGGTTTTTGCTTCTTCTCTTTATTTTTTTGGGGAGACTCTCTGCTCCAATCACTCTCCTTTATTTCTAAAGGGTGTTCTACACTATGCTAAGAAGAGATGTTTCCAATTCAAAACTATTGGACTAACTTGGATGAGTATTAGAATATTTTTCTTCATGTTTTTATGGAGCCTTGTCATGTCAACCCTACTGTGGATTTTTGCAGCAAACTAAAGAAGGTAAGATCTTTATTAAAAACAAAAATTGGTCCTCTTATACATCTATTGAAGACACGTTAAAGCTCCTTCACACTCAATAATTAGCTTGCCTTTCTCTTCTTCATGCTGACCAAACCAACAAAGTCCTCAATCATTCCCTTAAGGTATTAATGGTGAGATTGCTGATCTCACCAACTCTTGGGCCTCTTGGATCACTCAAAGAGCCAAAGCTAAGTGGCTAAAAAATGGAGAAGATGACTTCAAATTTCTATATGTTAAAATTCGCAAGCGCAAGAACTATAATGGTTCGACTATTATTGTTGCCTTGGAATGGAACCATGGAAATGCCACTGATGCTATTAATGTCATTATATAACACTTCAAGACTATGTACAACCCTTCTACCCTTCCTCTACCCAATATCTCATCTTTCCCTTCAGGCCAGGTTATTCCCCCCCATCTAACCCATATCCTTTTGGATCCTATTATTGTGGCAGAGATTAAAGCGACTGTTCTATCAGGTTCCTCTACCTCTACCCTAGGTCTAGATGGTTTTACCTTTCATTTTTTTATAAAACTGATTGGCAAATTTTGGGGACTAGTCTTTACAAAGCGGTCATGTCATTTTTTTGAGAAAGGTTACTTACCCAGAAGTGTGAAAGTTACTGGGATTGCTTTAATCCCTAAGAAGAGTCATGTTACATCCATCTCTGATTTTAGGCCAATATCTTTGTGTAATACTATTTATAAAATTATAACCAAAATTTTTGTTGCTATGTTTAAACATATCATGCCTATTATCATTAGCCTTCTTTAGGCTAGTTTTATCCATAAGAGAATCTCTTATTTCAATGTTACTTTGTCTACTAAACTTTAGGGTACTTCAAAAAATGCACAAGTAGTCAATTTATGTGCGCCAAGTTGGATATTAAAAAGGCTTTTGATTCAATTGCAAGAGATTTTTTAATCTGAAGGATGATTTAAAAGGGTTTCCCTCTGGTTATTATTGGTTGGGTGAAGGCTTGCATTTCAGATGTTAACTTTTTGTCTATGTTGATGGGGCTTTAGAGGGGTTTTTTCCCTCTTTTATGGGTCTTAGGAAGTGTTTCCCCTTAAGCCCTTACCTCTCTTGCATAGTCATGGATGCTCTTTCAGTCATGGATGTTCTTTCCTATCTCTTAGACAACAACATGATTGGGAGTGGGTTCGTGGGTATTGATATAAAAAATTTTCATCTCTCACACTTATTATATGTTGATGATCTCTTAGTGTTTAGGAAAGCTACTATTCATAATTGTAATGTTTTGAAAGATATCTTCTTCACCTTCACATGCTCCTCTAGGCTAGTTGTTAACCTCGATAAGAGCTCCATCATCCTTCAACTAAATGCCCCTTTAGCCAATGATATTTATGTTGTTTTAAATATTCAAACCTTCTCTCATAAAATTACCTACATTGGCCTTCCACTATATATATTACGAGAATTCATCTCTCTGACTTTGCTCCTCTCCTGATATTAATACTAACAAGCTTTCTTGTTGGGAAGAAAAATCTCTCTTTTGCAGGTAGGCTTAAATTCCTTAGATTCACCATTAAAAACACTATAGCATATTGGATCCATGGGGACATTTTACTATTGACCTCATTTTTGTATGAGGTCACTTGGGCCAATCTTGACCCTAGATTAATCCTTATCCTAGATTAATCCAGACCCTAGGATTTTCTTGAATCCTAAGATTCTTCTAGATTTTAAATCCTAGGTTCTACGATAGATCATAGGATTCCTCCAGATAAATCTATATCTTAGGATTTATTCCAGATCTTAGGACTCTTTTAGATTTCAAACTTTAAGATTTATCCTTGACTCTAGGATTCTTCCAAGTCAATTTAAATTCTAGGATTCTCCTAGATCCAGACCTTAAGATCTATTTAGGTCTTAGGATTCTTCGGGAGCCTAGATCATAGGACCTGTCTAGAACCTATGACTCCTCTAAGTCCTAGACCCTAGAATCCCTTTAGATTCTAGGATCAATCTATACTTCAAACCAATATTGGCCTTAAGCTAACCCAGATCTCAATTCAAATCAAACCTCAATCAAAATCTAGACTCCAGTCCAGTTCAAGATCTTAATCTCCAGTTCAAATTTTAATCTTATTTCTAATCAAACTTCAACCTTATCCAATTACTTATGATCCTCCAAATGATCATAAATGATTTAGATAAATCAAACTTAATTAATCAAACTCAAAATTAAGATCAAATCCAAAATCCAGACTCAAATCCTAAGTCCAAAGGCCCTGTCCTAAAGACCTTTTTTAGGGATTTTTCAAACACTTCAAAACCCAGTTAATTGACCTTTGAATCAGAGTCTGTCAATTGCATACTGATGGGACATGTCTCTAGAGGCAACCCTCCAAATTTGAGCCCATTCCGAGATCTTTAACCCCAAAAACTAATCCAAAATCAAAAGGCTGTAAAAACTTTAAATATTTATAGCCTATGCCACTGAACCTGTCACCCAGTGGATTTTGACCTTGAAGCTATCTTCAAACCCGCCAATCACTTCCAGACCTTTAATCCTGATATGTTGATTAGTAAACTGCATTTTTTTGGACTCATTTCAGCCTTCAGTGGGCATGAGGTCAAAATGACCAAAATACCCCTTTGGAGTATGAATAGTTGTTTTGGATCAAATGAGGTCCAAACTGAATGCAACCACCTCCAACAAGTTTCAAATATCAAACCAAACCTGTCAGACCCATTCTCAGGCCTTGGGTCAACCTGGTTGACCAAGTCAACTGAGTTGACCTAAGAGGCCCTTTAAAGGTCAAAATAGGTGTTTTGACCCAAATGACCTCTTTGAGCCATGGAACCACTTCTATTGGTCTCCAAATGTCATTTCAAATTGATTGAGCCCATTTATAGATCCTGGGTCAACCTAGTTGACCAAGTCAACCTAGGTTGACCAAAATAAGCTCTTTAAGGTCAAAATAGGCATTTTGACCAAATTGACCTTTCCAAACCATAAAACCACCTCTAATAGACTCAAAATATCAAACCAAACTTGTTGAGCCCAAATTCGGATCCTGGGCCAACCTGGTTGACCAAGTCAACCTAGGTTGACCTAAATGCCCTTTAATGTTTAAATAGGTTATTTTAACCTATTCAACCCATTTAACCCCTTTCAAGCTTCAAATTAACTTCAAAACATGGCATAATCATGCCTTAAATTTTGGTCAATCAAATCTAGTTAAAATTGATCAAGTTAACTTATTAAATCTTGGTCAAATCTCACCATACATTCACTAATTTGCTCATATATCCAACCAAACCTTTTAAACTCCTTTGAATTTATTCCAACAACAATGCAAAATACTTTCTATGCCACCTCATCAGCTTATGTGGCATTTTGACTAGTCAAATGATCTATATGGGATTTTGGAGGGGTCAAACATGGTCAAAACACCATTTAAGCTTAATCCCCTCCTTCATAAACCTCTCCAGCTGTTAAAAATCTCTCTAGAACCTCCCTACAGCACTTTACAACCATTAGATCAAAATCAAATGGCTCTTGATCAAGCCATGTGCCCCAAAGGGCAAAATAGAGGTTTTACACCTCATGTCCTTTGGTGCTTTTGATTCTCCTGCTCTCACCAACTTCTAGGCCACATGGCATGCATCTAGGAGGTCATGCAGTCAATCCCAACCATCCAAATTCACTAAGATGGCTTGAATAGGGAAATATCTTAAGACATGCATTTGGAACCCCTAAGCCTCTCTCATTTTAATTCCTCCTTTCCAGAGCTAATCCAGCCCTCAAAAACCCTTAAAAACCTCCTCCAGATCTTTCTCTAGCTTTTTCAAGTCTTTCCCCACAAGATCTTGGCCTCCAAAACACTCATTGGTGAAGAGAGAGGAATCTAGAGAGAGAATCAGGTTATTCACAAATAACTTCAAATCCAGCTAGATCCAACTCTTAAGGTCTTCTATAACGTTGAAGAGGCTCTTAGAAGCTTTCCAACAAGTCCAAGATTGTCAAAATCCGTCCACAGGTTAGAAAGTTATTTGTGTTTTACGTTCTGTGATCAAACCTTGATATCTTCATATCCTCAATGCATGGAGCCTTGAAAATCCATGGATTGTAAGATTAGGATATCTAGATCCTACGTTTCAAATTTCATCAAATTTCAACGATTGGATCAAAATTTATGGGCATTTGAAGTTTCTAGTTCATTTTGAACTAGAGTGGCTCTAGTTCAATCAGAGCCGTCCGATCGCACGTTCTGCGCGATCGGATGGCCCATAATCAGCCACATCACCAAGTTCAGATCACGCGTCTCCAGCGGGATTCAAACTCGGGTCACTTGAGAAGAGGCGCGCCTACATGGCACGATCCTGGCCGTCGAAGCATGCCGCGGTGAATCGGACGGTCGATCTGACCGTCCGACGTGTTTAAGTGGCGCGCCGATGCGCGCCACGTGTCTTCCACGTGTCAGAGCGCCACCCAATGATTAAAATTAATTTAAAAATCATTTAAAATGCTCAGAACATTAAAAATTCACCAAAAATCCATTTTATGTCCAAATTTGATGTTCTTGGGCTCATTAGAACCGTCTTGATCCCAAGTTTATTTTAAATTTTTTTTTGGATAAGTTTGATCACTGTATACAGAGTTATTAAGGATTTATGAAAAATTGAAATTCTTTGATAACTCTCAATCTAGTGATTAGATTGTTCTCAAATTTGGATATGATATGCTATGTTGTATTATCCATAAGACATAAAAGTTTTAATTTATTTTAATGGCTGGATTTTGGTGAATTTAATTTTCAAAGTGTTTGGTTAGATTTTGACCCAAAATTTTGAAAATTTATAACTCACATACCATTAAGGACTAGGCTTGCATTTCTCTGTGGTATGTGTGATATAGTGTCAGGGTTAGATGACCAAAGCTTTAAGCCCAATTGAACACTAGTGTCACCTAGGAAAAATAATTAAGGATAATGTCTAGTCAACTTAGAAAAATCCTAGGAATATCTACACACACCCAACAGGGGTGAAACTTGAGAACTTTAAACATAGTGACATTTTAAACCTTAGGTTAAAATTTCATCCAATTTGGAGTTCATTAGGTCAGATAATTAAACAAGTCAAAATTAATCTCTTAATTAAAAAATAAAAGTTTAAAAAATTACAATAAATCAAGTTTAAATCAAAAAAATACATAAAACCCCTCTAACTAACCAGAATTAAACTTTTAATCAATGAAAATTAAAACCAACTCAATTTGACAGCTAATCTGGCTTGAATTTAATTTTAAGTGAAATTCAATGTTTAATTCATTTAATTAATTAAAAAATATTTAAAATTCCAAAATTTTCCCAAACACTTTGAAATCTTTTCTTGGGTCATTCCTGACCTTTGGAGGTGATTTGAAGGAGTTTGGAGTTCATTTGGAGCAAAATCATTAAAACCCCTTTAATTAAACAATTTTAAAAATTCAATAAATACATCAAACTTCAAAAAATCATAACTAACTCTAGAAAACTCCAAATTGATCAAACTCAAAGGCATTCTACTCAAAATCAAGTCTAGTATTTATTAAAATTTTCAAACCTTTCAAAATCAGTCAAAATCAAAAAGTCAACTTTTTGGTCAAACCTAGGTCAAATCAAGTCAAATCTTCGAATCTCATAACTAATTGTAGAAAAATCCAATTTCAACATACTTATAGTCTAACTGATCGTATTAAGGTCTAATATTTTAATAAAATACTAACTTTATAGTAAACTCTCTAAATTGAAAAGTTAACTTTTGATCCCTTAATTAAATGATTAGAATAATCCAGAAAATTCCTAAAATTTGAAAATGGTCTTAAAACTCCAAAAATCATTAATAAACCTTAAAATCAATATCAAATCATTAATACTTAAACTCAAATTTAAATCTTCCTTTAAGCCTTTCAACCAATCAGAACGTCAAACAACTTTAACAATTTTCCCTACATAGGACATATCCAAAATACACGGCCTACCTCACACACTTTAGATGGTTTTCTAGGACAACCAACTCTAGTTTTAAGCTAGGCCGGTGTTTACTTTTCTGTTGTGTGCCGGATTTTCGAGCTTTCACTGCATGCTGGTTGTTAGCTTAGAATTGATTGACTGTTTGTTTATTTATTTACTGCACTCTGTTGAGCATTTAAATTTCAAATATATCATCTGCTTGAGATCAATTATAACTGCTTGTGATTATTTATATAACTGCTGATTATTAGGATAACCCTGCAGGATCGAGTCTAGAATTCTTATTTTAAAATGTAATTTAATTATATCTTGGTTGTAATATTCAAAGTGCTTTGAGAATGGGATTAGATATCCAATTTGGAATCCAAAGAGGAAGGGACATCCCTTAGGGGAGAGTCTCTCTCCATTTGGAGATCTAAATTAGGATAACTTTAAAATATCCAAAGAGGAAAGATAACACCCCGTTCAAGGGGGAGTTACTTTTCATTTGGATATTCGGACCCGACAATCCAAGAAGCAGCAGAGAGATGAAGAAGTGGATAACGAGAAGACCTATTCTCAAAGTCACTTAAGTCTTAGGAGTAGAATTCGGGTTGTCGTCAGTGGTACCCGGCCACTTTACTTTTCTGCAAATTCTGGTTTGTAATAATAAGTGGCACTTGTCACATGGACATTCAATTTGAGCTATTAATTTAATTGATTTGATTAATGTTTGATGTTGATTGCGACGTAGGATTGCCTGCTCTTAGTAGTTTTTTGGCGTTCTTGCATGTCGTATTTTGATTTAGCCTGGAACCAAATCGTAGGCTCTTAAGGACTCACTAAAATTTTTTTACTTAAACAAAATTAAAATATTTAAGCTCACACAGAAACTCTAACGTTTTAAGAAGTAAGCCCGGGACCGCCGGGAGTTCTCATTGCATAGCCTTCATTCAAATTCAAGCCTTTAATCGAGTCAATTAGCATGCATCGCATTAGCAAAAAATTTAAAAATCTCTAAAACTTTAATTGCATTTATTTAGACATCAAATACCTTACATAAGTTAAGGGGTCAATTAAGGATTTGCTCTAGATGTCGACCCCATTCCTTTAAACTTTTCTAAATAATATCCCTACCACTCAACATTAAAAGACCGGACTCATAATTTTAAAAGCACCTAGGTGGTTTAGTTGGCTCCCCAATCCAGGCCGGGGTAAGTCCAGATTTGCACTGCATTAGTTAGGTTCGGGTCACTTTTTAGTACCCAATTTAGACATAGGTTCCGAGGCTGGCTTGGGCCATAAGACCTCATCCTCCGGGAATTGATTCCTAATTTTCTAATAAAATTGATCACTTAAACATTAAATCACTTTCAATCAAATTCAAGCCCAACACTTAGGATAGGTTGGGGTGTTTCTGAAGTAATTCAAAATTTCAAAACACCTCCTACACTTCTTCCTTCGACTCCGAAAATAAATGTTCAAATTTGACTCAATCCCCCTTGAAATTCAAACCCTTACCTCCTTTGATATCGTCCTTTGAAATCTAAATAAAATTTCTGCTGCTATTTTAATCGAGAGTTTTCGTAGAAAATTCCTATTTTCTATGATGTAATTAACTACGAGGGCTTGCGCTCGTAGGAGATTTAGAAATCCAAAATTGATTTTCAAAATTAATTTTCAAAACTTTTAATTAATTCTCTTTGGGAAAAATAAATACAACGATCATTATCGTTATATCCAAATGATTGATAATAAGTGATATTCTCTCCTTGGAGAGATATATTATTCTATTATCCTGAGTTTGATTATAAAATTAATGTTTGTTTTATTCAAATTAGAATTGTCAAACAATTGATTAAATTTCATTTTGATTCTCCGGGGTCAAATGTGATACTCCCTTTGAGTTTGACTACGATAATCCGTATAAAATTAGAATTCTGAAATTTGAACCTATTAGGGAACGATATGATCGTCTTTCAAGGCGATATATTGTTCACAATGACGTGTTCAATTTTAAATTTCAAAATTTAATATTCCCAAAGAAAATTAAATCTTTTTCAAAACAACTTAAAAATTTTTTTTTTATCAAAACATTTACCTAAATTTTGTTGCAAATAAATTACTAAAATTTCAGCAAAATTTTTATTTTTTGGAGATCATAATGATAAGAAGCTTCCTTTGCTGTCTTGGTCTAATACTTGCAAACATAAAAATAAAGGTGGATGGGGTCTCCTTGTTATCTCTAGGTTTAATTTTTCTTAAAATGTTCTTCCATTCTCATGATGTACAATTCACCCTCCACATAATCGACATGGTTATCAATCAGGTAATGTTCCCCTTGGAAAACACCAATGACCTCTTCCTCTTCCATTTGGAAAAGCATATGTGATATCGTTGTTAAAGCTAAAGCTAATTTCACTTTCAATGTATCTATTAATGGCCCCATCTCCCTCAAATGGGACCACTGGTACATGGGTAAATGTCTCACTAATCTACCTTATCATAATGCTTTGATTAATTGCCTCCCTGAAGCTTTGCTCTATGAGCTATTTGATTTGAATGGCTGGAGGCTTGTCACTCAAACCCATGATTCATTAAGAGCCTTTATCTGCTTTATGCTCGTCTCCTATGTTGTTAGTGAAGGTTGTTTGAAATGGTCTTCTTTTGTTGCTGGCTCTTTCAAGTCATTTTTGCATGAATTTTATAAGGAAGGAAGGTTGCTTAATTGGTATTCGTCGATTTGGCATAAGAAGCATGCTCTAAGATATTCTATGTTTGGTTGGTTATGTTTTGTTAGGGGTATCAAATTTGCAGTTGTGTTGATCAAGATAAATATTTTTGTAGATCCATTGTGGTGTCTTTAGTATAAGCATTTTGAAAGTGTATCGCATCTCTTTTTTGAGTGTGATTATTCCTACCACATTATTTCTAAACTTATCCCTTACTTGAAGACGTTCCTTCTTCGTCCAAACCTGAGTCAATTTCAAATTTTTTATTCGGGCGTAGTCATCATAGAGCTGGAAATTCAAGTTTTTACTTTCTGCTTCTTTTGGGAATGGTTTACCACATATGGAGGGAGAGATGATGTGTGGAGAATCACCAAATAAGCATGATAAAGAGGAGCTAAACAACTCTATGAGACCAAAATAGCCAAGTTGTTCTAAAATTCAAAAATTTTCATTCATATCATTTTCTTCATTGCAATAACCTGCTTATATAAAGCAATTTGAACCTTTTAGAAGGTTCTAGAAAGCATGAGCTAAAGCTAACCAAGATATACTATTCCTAAGGTCATCCTAATCTTAAGATACACCGCATCATTCTCCTCCAGTAGGAATAAAACCAAGTAGGGGGTGGAGTTGGCGTGAAAGGAATTTAAATGTGGACCTGGGATGGATCTGAAAATGTGCCATTTATCTTCTATTCGAGCAAATAGCTGGAGAGAGAAAATAGCTGAAGGGAGCAAATAGCTAAGTTCTCATAGCCTATCACTTGTGCATGGTAGAGTCTGGGATCACCCCTGCTCCCGCTAGAAACTACTCCCCCTAGAAGCTGCAACGTCAGCATCAAGTAATGGAGACAAAACATTACAATGCAGATGAAGATTGATGAGCACTTGTGTCGCGCATGGAGGTGGATGTTGGATGCTCGAGTGGTATCGTGCGGGCGGGGACGATCGAGTGAATCGGCACCAGAAGTGCTATTTGTGGAACTCTTGGATGAGGTTTGGTTCGGACAGGATTTGGACGATGAAGAGATGATGGGAGCACTAAAATGAGTGTGAGGTGATTCTTGATCATCTCATAAACCTCATGAGAATGGAGTTGCGCCATCTTCTCCTCTTCTGGAAAACATATATCCATCATATTAGAATGGTCTGCTGATTGAGATATTAGAAGAATCAAAGAAACATTAGTTTCTACAAATTTTTGGATGACCAGAGCATAAAGGATCTTTTAAATAGCCCTTCTCCTTTCATTAGCCTTCACTTCAGCAATTCTCCTGTGCAGAACTAGCTCGGTGCCAGAAGAGAATGACTCATCATTGCTCTTATCCTCATCACAAGCGGACTGAAGCAAATGCATTTGCTTCAACAACAGCGGGAACAAGAAGAGGGTAACTAAGTAAGATCTCAAAGAGAAATTGCCCAACTGGAGACTCCAGCTGCAAAGGGGCAATAGGAGTTGAATCATCAACTAATGACTTCGATTCAAGTGAAGATGACAATGCCCTGATGTGGAAGCTTCGTCGACCTATCATCCAAGTGGATCACCTCCCTGCTACAAAAAAGGAACGCCAACCTGTGAACCATGCATGGAAGAAATTGGCCTTCTTATCGACCGAAATGGAATTGGCAGAGCAATTGAATAATAGAGCTCAGGATTCATGGAGCAATTTCAAATTTCTATAGTTGCTAAAAGCATATGAATAAAGTGAGGCATTGATCATGGGAAAATGAGTGAAATGCTGATGCGGGTCATGTGGAGGAGCGCTGGTCGAAGTGTGGGGCTAGTCTTCCCTTTCGT
Organism: Dendrobium catenatum; assembly: GCF_001605985.2. NCBI lineage: Eukaryota > Viridiplantae > Streptophyta > Magnoliopsida > Asparagales > Orchidaceae > Dendrobium > Dendrobium catenatum. The sequence continues at coordinate 2,167,190 of NW_021319518.1, read as the reverse complement.
AGGAGACATAGAGGAAGTCTTGGTTGGAGAAGCATAGCATTTGTTTTTACAAAGGAGGTGGAGATGGGATGTGTGGAAGTTGATTGGAGGCAGAGGAATTCGTGGATAGCAGGATTGGAGTGTGTATATGGGGTATGCCAGGGTGATGGACTGCAGGTTTGGCTCTTGTGCGAGAGCGGGGATCGAAGGTCTCTTGCTAAAATGGAGGGAAGCTACTGGCAGTTTGGGTTGCGAGATCTGGTTGTACACAGGAGTGAGGCGGCGCTGGTTGTGAGCGGGAGCGAAGGCAGAGCCTGATTTGCACGAGACTGAAGTGGATGCCTGTTATCGCAAGTACCGTGGACGCAGTCACAGCCATTCCTGTGGACTGGACAAGCAATGGTACGAGCTCAAATCAGTGATACTAATCGATCTTGAGGGGTTGTTTGCGGATGGATGTGTAGGTTCGCTGGTAAGGTTGCCGGCTGGTGGAGGCTTCGAACGTCGTTGAAAACCTAGCTTCATACATGATCTTCCCAAAGCATCCAAAACCCCGATCGACGTCAAAGGGTTAATTTAACAGCATCCTAGGGCCTCGATCGACTTCAAGGGTTATACCTTGCTCTAATACCATCTAATGTGGCGAGAATCACCAAAGAAGCATGATAAAGAAGAGCTAAACAGCTCGATGAGACCAAAAAATCCAAGTTGTTCTAAAATCCAAAAATTTCATTCATATCATCTTCTTCATTACAATAACCTACTTATATAAAGGCAATTAAACCTTTTAGAAGGTTCTAGAAAGCATGAACTAAAGCTAACTAAGATATACTATTCCTAAGGCCATCATAATCCTAAGATGCACCGCATCAAGAGAAATTCGAGAATATTTGGGAACAAGTTTAGTTGCTATGACTCTATCAGAATCAGCATTTTGAAAGCAATTTCACTTAAAATTTCTATAAGGAAAAATGGGAAACAATTTCAAAATATGTTATATGCCTCAGTTTAATGTTGATGGGTTTCTCTGCGGTTGTTGCTCTTCTGGTCTACTTTGCGGGCATTCAACATTCTCTTCTATTCGTGCTTTCAATTTGTAGCCAACGAATACGCTTTTATTTTTTTGATGGGGTTCCATTTTGATGCCTTGAACGATGATGACATCCCATCCTAATTCTCCCTTGGATGGTCTTCAGGCAACCAGGGATTCCTCTCCACATCGAATTGTTGTTAAATATGCTTTCTACTATGACTCCAGGCATAACTTTGTTTTTATCTTCTTCTTTGCTTAGGTCTTTGCTCATTTTTTAGCAGATTTTGATGGCTTAGCTGTTGTTTTCTAAGCTGATTTTTTGGCCATCTGCTCTATTTTGGTTTGAGCAATAATGGCTCATTTAATGCTTTTTCTTTACTTTCTTACATGTAACCACCCCATATTTTAATAATTTGTAGTGTTGAAAATGATAATGTTCTGTATCATTGTTGTGTTGTTTATTATAAGCATTTTTACAAAAACTTTTTCTAAAAATGATTTAAGCATAAAAGAAATGAACATATATAATATGAATAATATTTGACCAGCATTTTGATTATCTTTGTCAAAAGTCAGTAAGCTCTTATATATCCATTTGAGTTAACCTTAAATGGACTCAAAACTAAATAATATTCGGATCATCATATTTGTCCGATCCAGATGATATTTCAACCTGAAGCACACAAAATTTATATATAATAGGGCATTATGCTTATTTATTACGAATACTTCATAAATTATAGCTCTTCCCTCTTTTAGATGAAAACAAACAGTTAAGATATATGCTTCCAAGAAGCAAAGCGGCACACATAAAATGAACCAAAACAAAGATCATCACAGCCAAGAGCCAAGAGCCAAGAGGAAGCAAGTAGTGATGACTTGATTTTTATTTTATTTTCTTAGAGTGCGCAGCATTGCTCAAAAGAGAGATTTGTCGATGATATTGCTCAGAAGAGGCGTTCAATATATAGGAGTTCCCCTGTGTGCTATGATATCTACCAATGCATTCCAATCAAAGAAAATGAGTCAGTTAACAGAGTCAGTAATGACGGGTCAGATTTGCTTTGTGTAAAGCCATAGTTAATGAGATGAGAGGAAAATGTGGCAAACTAGCGACGAGGAGATTACTTAAGCCCGTAAACTGCTTTATGTAATTTGCATACATAAGAAGGATGTTGTTGGTCTTGAAATACTTGAGGTTTCTTCATGAATACTTGCCCCTCTAATTTTCGATGGAGGAAAGCACTTGATACATCTAAATGAAAGACGGGCCATCCAAACGTAGTAGCAGTGGCAAGCAAAAGGCGTATGGTAGGAAATTTAGCCACTAGGCTAAAGGTATCTGTGTAATCCACACCAAACAGTTGTTTAAATCCCTGTTCCACAAGATGTTCTTTGTATTTAGATACGGAGCCATCCACGTTAAACTTGGCTTTAAAGAGCCACTTGCAGCCAAGAAGATTTTGATTTGGTTGAGGTGGTACAAGAGACCATGTACCTTGCTGGAGGAGTGCCTAAAATTCAATAGACATAGCAATTCTCCATTCGGAATGCTTATTGACTTCTGTAAATGTGTTTAAATAAAAAATTTGCTTTGGTTTCAAGTGGCATGTTTTCTTATGGGTCAGCATATGATGGCGTGGATGTAATGTAGTAGGTTCGAGCTCAGGTGATGGCATGGGTAAGGCAGATGTATTAGTGGTATTTGGGAAGACAGGAGAGTTAGTATAAGTTATAGTGTGAGTAGATGAGGTATATGGAGAAGATAGTATTGGAGAGGGGGTAGTAATGGGAGGTGTAGGTACAAGCCCCAAAGGAGAAGTAGAATTAGCCGTAGCTGGCAAGGAATGTGTAGCTGTTGGTGAAGGATGGTTTTTAAATGGAAATTGGTGTTCAAAAAATTGAACATGCTGAGTGATATAGATATAACCAATAAGTGTATTGAAACACCTATAGCCCTTGGATTGCATGCCATAGCCAAAGAATACACATGGAATTGAGCGAGGTTGAAGTTTGAGGCGATGAACTGGAGGAATCCAAAGATAGCATAGACAGCCAAAGACTCAGAATTGATCATATGCAGGTAGACGATTATAAAGCTTTTGATATGGAGAGAAATTATTGAGTGTGGTAAATGGTAGGCGGTTAATTAGGTAGGTAGTTGTGAGTAATGTGTCTACCCAATACTTAGATGGAATATTAGCTTGAAAGGGACGCGCTAGGGTAGTTTCCAAAAGGTGGCGGTGTTTGCGCTCGGCAAGGCCATTTTGCCGAGGCATGTAAGGACAACTAAGGCGATGAAAGATACCAACCGAGCGTAGGTAGTTTTGAAACTATGTACTTAGAAATTTCCCACCGCTGTCCGAATGAAGTATTTTAATAGGCAATTGGAATTGACGTTCAACAAGCAGTTTGAATTGAAGGGATGTAAGAAAAACATCATATTTAGATTTAAGAGGATATACCCAGGTATATCGGGTAGAATCATCTACAATAACAATGTAATATTTAAAATTTTGCATTAACAAAATAGGGGATGGACCCCATACATCTGTGTGTATAATTTCTAAACACTTGGTGGTTTTAGGTACAGATAATGAAAATGACATTCTATGTGTGATGCCCCAAGATCTAACTTGGACAGAAATCGTCCTGGACGATTCCCAGAACTATTCTCAGGCCGATATTTTCTACAGTGCCGATCGGCCTGGACGATTTCCAATCGTCCTGGACGATCCTGAGAGGAAAAATCCAAATCTGAGAGGAACAGTAAGGGAACGAGGTCTCACACTATGACTCTTTGCTAGAGCGTAGACATCACAGGGAGTGGTACAATGAAGTGGAGAATGCTGTCGCATGTTGTTTGTGAGTGGAGATGGAAGAATTCCTGAGCCTTTGATGCCAAGAGATTGGATTATTGAATGATGTAACAAGAACTGCATTAGACGAAGATGTCAAGCGATGTTGAGAAGTGGTGCTTATCCTAATTGGGTAGAGACCTTGATGACAGGATCCCTGAAGCAGAGTCCGATGATTCTTGGAATCCTTAATAAGAAACACATTAGAGTGAAAGACAATGTAGAAGGGTTGTCATGAGTTAAGTGATTTACAGAGAGAATATTGTGGGTGAGATGGGGTATGTGCAGAATAAGAGGGAGAGCAAGCTTACTCGATGGTGTAGGTAAAATGCCCTAGCCAGAGTGTGCGATGGGTAATTGATGTCCACTGCCAATCTGTACTTAAGAGCTTTCCGTATAAAGTTGAGATGAATGTAGTTGAGTGACATCAGAGGTTAAATGATTGAAGGCTCCAGTATCCAAGAACCAATCAACATTAGACTTTTCCCCTGGGTATTATAAGAGCGTCCTCACCCTCGTCCCATAAATCTTCCACGCACTGTAGCTAAAGCAAATGCTGAGTCTGTTGGACTGGAGGTCATGTGTTCAGCAAGTTGTTCCAATAGAACATTAACCTATTCACTACAAAGTAATGAATATAGTTCATCCAGATCAACAGGTTCCTCCCAAGTGCGGATGGTTGTTTTAAAAGCATTGTATACCTGAGGTAAACCATTAAGCGTGTATAATATTATGTCCCCGCTTGAATGGCATCAACCTTCTGCTTTACTTCTGTTAAATACTACATTATGTTACGATCTATCATATGTAGCTGGTGTAGTTCATTTTTGATCTGCTGAATGCGTGATTGATTTGTAGACTGAAGTCGCCTATCTAATGTGAGCCAGATGTCCTTGCAAGCTTCTAGGTTGAGCACATATGGTATAATCGAAGGCGAGGTTGTAGAGAAGAGTGTAAACTATAGGTTTTGATCCACCATCATCCAGGTAGTCTAAGCTTGATTAGGGATTAGAGTATTATCTGATCCTTGGATATGTCACTGCGGTTTAGGTATGGAGCCATCCAGATATCTGTTGACACCGTTTGCCATAAATAACTTATAGATCTATGAGCGCCGGAGAGGGTAGTTGTCAGCGACCAGTTGAGTGTTGAGGACGGTCTTGACATTCGCCAGTAAAAACTTTAATTGTGTCAGGATGGGAACATTTGTGACCACTGTCTGTGGTAGGGCAGAGGAGGTAGAAGATGATTCGTTGCCAGCTATTGAAATCGACTCCGGCACGGCTTACGTCCTGGAGCTCTGATACCATAAAGACGCTTGTAACCTGCACACAGGAAAAAGAAAAAGGCAAAGAGAAACACATAGCCATGGATAAAGCATAAGTCTTATATTCCTCCTCATATGCTTATACAATATAAAGATGAGAATAATCCTACGGTGAAGAGAATAGACGAGAATAAACGGTGTATGGGAGAGTAGTACATGTGGTAGTTATAGGTCAAAGATAGTGGAGCATAATTACTAATTACACATGTTTGAGATGTTATGCAAATAATTTTTACATAAACTTTTCTGAAAATGATTTATGCATAAAAGAATCGAACAGATATAATACGAATAATATTTGACAATCATTTTGATTATCTTTGTCAAAAATCAGTAAACTCTTATATATCCATTTGAGTTAACCTTAAAATGAACTAAAAATTAAATAGTATTGGGATCATCAGATTTGTTCGATCCATATGATATTTCAATCTGAAGCACACAGAATTTATATATAATAGGACATTATATGCTTATTTATTACGAATACTTCAGAAATTACAGTTCTTTCCCTCTTCTTAGATGAAAACAAACAGTTAAGATATATGCATCCAAGCTGCAAAGCCGCACACATAAAATGAACTAAAACAAAGATCATCACAGCCAAGAGCCAAGAGGAAGCAAGTAGTGATGACTTGATTTTTTTTTTTCTTAGAGTGCGCATGCAGAATTGCTCAAAAGTCAAAAGAGAGATTTTTCCCCTGTGTGGTTTGCTCTCTGTCAATGCGTTCCAATCAAAGGCCAGTTAACAGAGTCAGGCATTACAAAGCTAACCCATATGCCAAAGTTGAGCTCATATAATGATAGCACGTACGCACCCCGGGCGGCCTCAAGCACCGGATGCAACCTCCTTAGTAGCGCTTTCGATATGATGTTTTGCCCATGTGTGAACGGGCAGCTGCGCCTCAGTCGAAGCGGTAACAAGGGGGGGCCACCAATGGTTCATCCTCCGCCGCCTCGATCGCTTTACGAGCGCCCGTGTGTGCTGCTGTAGGAGCGCGTTGACGGCCATGAGATAATTGTTGGAGTCATGGTCACGCAAAATTGCTCCCTCCGACCCATACGCCGTCGGACGGCTCAACGTTTCCAGCGGGTGCGGTGTGTTCAAAAACTTGCGTAGCGCGGCACGGCCAACATCGCCATCCAACAACGCGTACAGTGCGGCGCCGGATGGAAGCAAAGGGTGAGGCATCGAGGTCTTCTCTTCGGGCTGGAGGATGTATTGCTTTCCAACCGGGAAATAGAGCAGATGCTCGGTGTTGAGGCAAGTGTGCGAACGGAAGGAGCCGTTGAGGCGCTTCAGAAGTTTGGCGACGTGGTTGGGATAATCACAGGAGAAGGCGCGGGGTACGATGTCGCGGTGCATCATGACGGTGCGGATGTAGGTTTCGTCGAGGGAGAGGGCTTCGAGGACGCGGTGTCCGGCGCAGAAGACGGCGGGGGAGCCGAAGGTAACGACGGGGAGAAGTGACGAAAGCGGGATGGCGTTGCGTGAGAGGAGCATGAGGCTGATGAGAAGCGAGAGGCTTCCTCCTAGGGAGTGGCCGGTGAAGCGGAATCGAGCGGCTCCGCCGTGGGCAACGATGTGGGAGTTGATCTCTGGCATGAATTGGTGATATATGCCCTTGGCTGCTTCGTATATGCCTCGGTGGACTAGAGCCTCGGTTCCCTGGTTTATGAATGGCAACCACTTGGGTTAATTAGTGACTGTATGAGTCCAATTGTTAGCTTCTGTTTACATGCTGTTCTTCTACAACGTACGATTTGTGGGGGACTTACTTCGAATTTTGTTGGCTCGAAGAAGAGATTAGCTTGCCAGGATGCCAGAGAATCGGAGCCCTGATGACATTTCAGCAAACAGTTTAGATCCAAATATTAATATTAAGTCTTCAGCGGACATTATTTTCAAGAATATGTGAAAATAAATAAATTATAATGAATAAAAAGAACAGTTTGTGACCTATGCTAGAAAATAATAAATATATCACTTAAATTAGATTTTTTTTTTTAATATAGAATATGATAAGAATTACGGAGCATACCATTTACTATCACTCAACCAACATAGTCAGATCACCATCACTTGACTACAGTCCTATAACCCTCATTGCTTGATGAATGTTCTTCGGCCACCATCACTTGATGACTATCCTCTCTCATCATTGTCAAATTAAAATAGTACGATTACTATTACTAAATTACAGTCCTCTGATCTCCATCATCCAAGTATAGTCTTCCAAACATTATAAACCAATATGATCGTATAACTACGATCCTCTAATCATCGTCATTCAACTACGATCTTCTGAACACCATTGTCGAACTACAGCCTTTGACTACCATCACTGTGATGTCCTATAATCTAATTTGAAAGAATTATTCATTTAATAATTCTTCACAATTAGATTATGGGACATCACAATCACCATAATGCTTGCCATCATATTTTATCCCTTGACTACAATACTCTAACTTACATCATTACATCGATGCAAACATACTTGATCACCTAACATCAATTTTGATATTTTAAAAATCTAAAGGAGCTATTAAAATTATATGCCATCGTAATTTTTTTTTGTATGAATATTGATACATATTTAAATAAGAAATGTCTCGAATTAAATTTAGGACATCCAAACTCTAATTTTGAGAAACTTATAGTTAAGCTAAACTTCTTGACAAGAGGTTCATGTCAACCTATAAAGTCATCCAATCATAGTTCAAATGACCTAGATCAAGCATCTGAAACACAGTAGAAAATTAATTGGATGACCAAATAATTTCAAAATATGTTATGCTTATAATTAAATCGAGCGTCACATTAAGATGAATACAACGAGCTTATGATCATTTAATTCCAAGATTATTGAGGTATCTACATGTGAAAATAATGATAAATAATCAACATTCACAAGACATGTCTCTCTAAAAAATCTATAAATAATTCTTCACTTTCTACATTAAGGGGGAGGACAATGTCTTGAGATTCAAGGGAACTCAAATGCACTAAAAATCTCAGAGCTTTACCCGAGCATCAATGACAGGCCACCATCAAATCTTTTCCTAATCATTTTCATTCGACCGGCCACTATTTAATCACCACTATTAGAACAATCGCTGCCCTCAAAATACCTCTTGATCGCCACCATCAATGTACAATTTGGGTTACTGCCCCACTTTCATCATCACATCTCCACTCTATCACAATCATAAGAACACCACCCAACTACTACCATTGGAACACCACCCAACTACCACAATCGAATCACCAACAAATCATCGTCATCAGATTAATGCTCGACGAAGTTCATCAAACCACCATCGATTGTCAATAGTCCTTTAACCCTCATTGCTCGACATCTGTCCTTCGACCATTATCTCCTGACTGCAAAGTTATAACTATCGTCACCCAATGATAATTTTTAGATCATTGTTGCAAACAAAGGCCATCAAACTATGGTCACTTGACTGTAACCCTCCAATCATTGTTGCCTAACTACGATCTTCCTACAAATATCACTTAATTATAATCCTTCGATCATTATCACATTCCTATGATTCTCAAAATACCATTACTTAGATACAATTCTCTAATCATTATTGCATGATTATATGAATACTCATTGATTTTGTCGCATATTATCATCAATAATGTCAATACACGTCATCACAAATAAAATCTATGCACAATATTGACATCAACTTTGACTCTCAACTTGAACACCAAGATTCTCTTCACTTGGAACTAATTTTTGTTCATGAAAATGATGATACCCCTTAATTTACCAAAAAAAAAAAAATCATATTCTTTCTTAAATTGGACCGTACTGCTCTCTTGCACTTTGAACAGTCAAACAAAAAAAATTAGGGATATGAATTAAAGAGACACTGGAAGGATGCGTCAATTCTCATTGATTAGTTGTGTGGAGCCTACTTTTAGATTTTGTTTTATTGAATGTAATGCTATTTAGTTGACACGCGCTTGAGAGTGTACTTTGAGCTGAGAAATGCTTGAAGGCTGGGCTGTTTGGTGGAGATATTATGAAGTGAGTAATTTTATGTATAAATATTAAATATAGGACATAATTTTGTATCTTAGAAAATAAGCTGAAAACCTGGATGACGAAGCAGCGAGTGCGTGTGCTCGGCTCGTCGCACACGAACCACTCGCAAGGGGAAGAATGTAGAGATTGAAGTTCCCTGGCTGCCTCCAGCCTGGCCATCTCCTCAGCAGCCACTACCGCCGTCACCGACGACGCCGCCACATAGGTCGCCACTTTAGACATGTATGTCCTGCCTTTACGACCTTGATCATAATTAGCTGCATAGTGATCAGTCCCATCGGTGACTTGTGCTCCGAGGTAGAGGAGACTCTTGGCTTTGTCATGGATGTAGGAAGCCGCGGTTGCGGCGATCTCGTATGCGACGGAGGGCGAGCGGGCTGACTGGCTTGGTGATGCTGCCACGCGCTCCGGCCGAGCCGTGCGGGTGGAGTCAGTATCTTGCCTCGCCTTGATAGCAGCCTCCTGCTTCTTATCCAGCGAAGACGTCACTAGCCAGAATCCGTAGTAACTCCTCAATTCATCGGCCTGCGTGTGGTAAAAGCTTTTTATGTTGAACACTGAACTATTAAAGACAATAGTAACTAATGCTACCAACTCACATGTCATGATTTCTTTTTTTGTTGAAGCAATAAGAAGATTAATTGATTTGACAAAACAAACGCCAATGCTGTTAAAAATAAATATCTAGCGATTTCAAGAACAAGATTTCATAAATTAAACGAAAAAAATCATTAATTACATGACAAAACAAAACAGATTATTATATTTTCTCTTTGCTTTTCTTTATTAATTTCGATACATCATATATAATTGTAAATGTATAGATCATGTGGTATTATTAAATTTATATAAAAAGTTAATATTATACTAATAAAATTATTTATCATATAAAGTGTATTAAAATGAATTAAAAAATTATTGAATTTATTTTGAAATTAATGCTAATATTAATCTAGAAAGAAATCAAATAATTTTCAAATTCGATATAATTTGCATAAAGATATATTCACATGGTTTTTTTTTCTAATTTAATTTGAATCAGCATTTAATCATTGATGATTTTGTTTTAAAAAAAAAAACATTAACATTTGAAACGTGTAATTTGAATTTTAAAAAATTAAATTGGTCATATATATTCTAACATAAATTGGTAGAAATCGACCTAACACTCTAACAAGCTAACCCCAACGTACACGAAAGGTCGCATGCATATATATAGAGAGAGATTTTGGTCTTCAAGAAGTTATTCAAATAACAAAACAGTTCTGATGAAATTCTTCAGAGAAAAATTAGAAATAAAAAATAATAAGCCGATTCCTAACTTAGACCGAACAAATAGGCAATCAACATGCAAATCGCCCACGCCACTGGCATGAACCAGATGATCCGCAAATCCCACCATTCGATCGGAACGAGAAAAGAAAAAAAAAAATTCTATCAAATTTTGATGAAGATGAATTTGTAAATTATTTAATTGATTATAAGAGATATAACATAATATCAAAAGAGGACATTTTTTCCTCAAATAGAACAATTAAAGTGCAGGGATTGCTGAAGGAAAGCTAGGGGTTGCATACATTGATATCTGGAATGTCGTAAGCGATGCTGCATAGGAAAGCCAGCTGGCTGAAGAGCTTAGTCTCCTTCCACGATACCCTGTTCAACAAACTCGCGAACTCCTCCCGACTCCATTCCACTTTCTCCTCCGATTCATAGCTCACTCCGCATGCATTATCTTCTTCCTCCCATTTTACGGATTGATCGGTCTCATCGCTCCCATCCTTGGCCTGGAGACTCTTCCATCGACTCCGAATCTCGCATATCCTCTGCACCCAATTAGCCCTCTTCTTCGAGATATTCTCTTCCTGGAAACCACCAGTAAAAGCAGCAGCACCAATTTCCTCCTCACTCTCCTCTGCGTCCGAGAGGCCGACAACCTCAGGCTCGAAGATCAGCGACCGGATCGAGCTGGGGAGGATTGATCCTGAGATACCTAACGGAAAGGCTCCAATCGATCGGCTCGTCTTCAACCGAGGCGAAGCCGTCGGATGAGAGACCCTGAAAGAGCACCGCAGCAATGGCTCCGACCGCGACCGACGCATTCCAAGTCCGCTTCCAAGATCGGCATCCCTCGATGCCGCTGGCGAGGCAACTGCCATCCCCAAGGTGGCGGAGCTCATGGCGGCCCCGTTGCTCTAATTTGATTCCTGCACTTTTCGCCCTTCCTCTCTTGTTTGCTCCGCAAATCGGAGTGGGGATTCTAATTTTAGAAATTTGGTTGGAAATCGTTTCATCTAGTCTTGGAAACACCTATTTGTCCTTTTAATAGCAAAGATTTCCCTTAATCACTCAAATTAAATTATTCTTTCGACAGATTTATGTATTTATATATTTTCAACTATATTTATATTATTCTAAATAAATTGATATCAGTGATTTATTATAGCAGAGCCCACAATTTCTTAATGATACTTATAAATCAATTTTATTATTTAAAAGAAATCAAAATTAAATATATGTTAACGAAACTAATAAATAATGGTGATTTATATACAAAATTTATGATAGGTTGGTGTGTAATGTAAAGAAAGGGCCCACCGTCCTGTGGTTTCTTTTAACCTTAAAATTACGGAAATGCTCTCACTCAGCAGGGCAGGGCAAGGCGTCAAAATATTATGCAAGCTTTGCTTTGGTCTCTCGTGATATCCGCCACCCGACATACTGGCATTTTTAGCAGGACAAATAAGGTAATTAGACGGGCCGACGCCATGTCTTATACAAGTTAATCATAGGTTTACGCAATAATTAATTAGCATTTAGCACATAATAAGAAAAAGTCAAAAGAGAGGAATGGAATAAGAGGAGAAGAAGAAGAAGAAGTGACGGCTGGCGCTTAGAAAAACCACAAGCCATACATTATACATTGCTTCAGAAATAGAGGTAGCTTTAAGCAAAAATACTGGAAGCTAAGCTGGTGGAAGAAAAAAAAATGTATCATCTCTCCACGCAGCTTGCATCAAAATATTGTGGACGATTAGACCGGTCTATTCCAATTCATTTGAGCATTGTCGAACAAGGCTACTGGGAGATAGGCGACAAGTGTGTGATCGTATGGGCCAGAGCGGCGCCCCTATCACTGACTCTCGCAGGTTGGATATTCTTAAGTTGTGCACGACCCTTTGTATTTCGAAAGAGAATCAGACCGAAAAGTTGGTTGATAAATGTTAATGTACATTTATATTTACATTTATAGCATTGGGAGTTGGTCATTGTTTTGTGGACGTCAAGGGAGGACGAACGATAATTAATGAGTATCTATATATGAAAGATGAAGGAAAATAGCTAGTGGTAAGAGTAGGAAATTGGCAAATGACAATGGGCAATAGCTCATGAAGAGTGAACAATATCATAAAAAAAAAAAATATTGGGAGTTGGAGGTTAGTCTATAACGAGCATTTGGTGATATTATTTAATAGACAATATTCCATTGGTAATTTAGACGGTGTCAGCTGATGGATGTTTGGTAGACTATGAATGTTCTTCAAAAAGTATTATTAACCTCAATTTTAGCTACCCACCCAAAAGGGCCAACCAACATTACTATTCTTAAATCAAAACTCTAGCGTCTCTTATAATTATTTTAATCTACTCTTTATTGATCTTCATAATAAATTAAGATTTTAAAATCTATATCTCTCTATCATCATGAATGCTCCAGCATGGAATGTGTTCTATTCTCGTTAATCATATATTTTTGTCTTAAAACGTACTCTCTTATACTTTTATTATATCATATTCTATCATATTGGAGGGACCGTAGTTGGGCAACGATGGTCGAAGGAACCTAATTAGCAGGAAATGGTGGTCTGAGGAATTGTAGTCGGCTAGCGATGTTAGTCAGAGGGACTCACTAGAGGAAAATCACCTATTACCGGTGGATTTTCCGGCAGACTAATTTCAGGCTGATTTTCCTGTATATTTCTGACGGATTACAATGAAATATTTCCAACATATTTTTTGCAGCTTTTCCGACGGATTTTTCAACGGATTTTCTACAGATTTTAATAATTTATAAAAACAATTTTTTGCAATTTAAAATTAATAATTAATTTAATTGCTTATTTTCTAATTTTAATATTTTTATTTTTATTTATTTTAAATTTTATTGCTGTTAATATTATTTAAATATAAAATATATAACATTTTAACACATTTTGTTATGCAGCAAGGTGGAAGAGTCTCTAGGGTTCAAAAATTTTCTGGCGAAATAATTCCACTAAAAAAACTTTTCGATAGAATTTTTACGACGGAAAAGTTTGTTGATGCTCGAATTAGTGTCACAATCTTTTCGATGGAGATCCGCCATAAAATTTAGTTTTTAATGCCGGAAAATTCACTTAAAATATGTCATTTTCTTGTAATGACTGTAGTCGACGAGCAATGAAGGTCAAAGGGATCGTAGTTGGCAGGTGAAAGAAGTCATAGGGAATATAGTTGGTGGATGACGAAGGTTGGACGGACTGTAGTCGGCAGGCGTCTGTGGTTAAAGAGACTATGGTAGACAGGTGATCATATCAATTGTATTTGGCAAGCAACAGAGGTCAGGGGACCATATCCAATGGACCATATAGGTCAAAGGGATCGTAGTCACGAGCGATGGAGGTCGGAACGATAATAATTGGTGGGTGATGGAGGTCCCATGGATCATAGTCGGTGGGAGATAGAGGACGGAGGGACCGCAATCAGCTTGAGACAATGGTTGGAGGGAATGCAATTGGTGAGCAACGAACATCAGAGGGAACATGTTGACCTCAATTTTATCGCGAGTGCCCTCGAGCGTCTATGAGCGACCTAGTTGGACCTCATCGGGTCTAACTCAAGCTAGAGTCGACTCAAATTGAGTCGAATTAGACTCGACAAGGTTTAATTAGCCTCAATCAATTTATCTCAGCCCCGTCGAGCCCGATTTGATCCAAATTAATTATTAATTGGGCTTAATTTTGTCCAAATTAATTTGATAAAGCCTAGTTACACTCAAATTGACTCGATTTGAATTAAATTTGGACTCAAGATTAGCCCAAAGCAGCTTGATACAATCCCAATTAAATCCATTCAACTTTCTGCACAATTCAAATATTTCTCTAAATCAAGAAATCAGATCCTGCAGTTCTAATTGCATTGAAATTTGATTCTGCCATATTCAGTATTCGCAGTCGCATGATTTCCCAATTTGATGTTTGCCCGGTTGCCTTGAGCAAAGTTTTCAGACGAGGCAGTTCCATTTTGACGCTTCGGAGCAGATCGAAGCTTCGAATAGCCTAGGAGAAGTCTTCAGCAAAGGTGTTTTTACCGAAGGCCTTGGACGGCTCCCATTTTTTTTCTCTGCTTTTGACGAAACCCCCCATTCGGTCTTCAAGCATCCGGACCTCCCCTCCCTCTCGCTCTTCTCCTGTTTGCAGAAGCATCTCCACCTCTCCCTCTCTCAGTTTCTTGTCTGTGAAGCCCAGGAAAAGGCCAAATCCTTTCGCCTCTCCTATGTTTGGACCAATCCCGGAGGCCGAAGCTCACCCCTTCTCCCTTCGTCTTTGCTACTTGTGAATTCCATGACCGAACTGAAAGCCCACTAACTCGTTTTAGCCACCAACTCCTCTTGATCTCCAAGGCGAGCTTCTTCTTCTTCTCCTTCTTCTCCCCCTTCTTCCTCCTCTTCTTCTTCTTCTCCTTCTTCCTCCTCTTCCTCTTCTTCTCCTTCTTCCTCCTCCTCTTTCTTCTTCTCCTTCTTCTTCTTTCCCTCTCCTTACTCTACTTGCTTCCATTTTCTTCATGTTAGTGAATGAAAAGAATAATGGTGTTTGAATCCTTTCAAAATCCGAAGAATGAGATTCTATTATCTATGTGTATGCATATGTATCTTCTTTATCTTCTTGTTGAAATGATTGTTGCACTGATCATGAAAGGTCTTTTATAGATTATTTAGAAGATTTCAATCAAGTAGGTGTGTAAATCAAACTTTCATATCAGCTTATTTTATATGATCTTGCAAACATTGCATAGCAAGTGTTTGACAAAATGCCATTGAGAAAAATTGTGATGTTTGGACAGTTGCCTTCTTAATCGAATGTTTTGGAAATAGGTTTAGATGCAAGAATTCCACGTCATCTTTTTTTTTTTTTTTTTGTATTTCTTGAGAATGTAATACTAGTAGTGAACGTTTGTGTTGAGAATGAATAATAGTTGGCTTGTTCTCTTTTCATAGTCTATGTCATACAATTGATATACTCTCTAATACCCATCTCCATGGGTGACCTGCTTTCCTTTTGCATAAGAACATGTGATTTATATGAGAACTTATGCTAGGGGTTGAATATTTCTATTAATTTCATCTCGCATATGAGAATGCCAAGTAATCCTTGTTTTGTGATTAGTGAAATCTCCATGACTTATTGTTCATAATAGTAGGATAGATGCGATTTAAAACATGAAGCATCGTAGCAAGTACATATACTTAACATTATGAAAGTTTTTCTCTTCATCTTAATGAATCATTGTGGGCAAGTACATTTATTATTGATGATTTGTGATTGAAGTTGCATTGGAATATAATGGGTGGAAGTTGACACACATGGTTCTATTTCATGTTCTTTACATGAAAGTTCTCTTATTAATGTCACGCTTCTAGCCTTTCTTTTGGTCAACATGATTCTAGGCTTATATGATTTGTGGGGGCTTTCCCCTCTTTGAAGTATAAATGTTTTCATGAAGATATCAATGCTTGTTCTTCTTACATGAACGTTGGTTAGAATTGCGATGCCTTCACGTCATAAAGTTTGATTGAAAGCTCTCTTTGAATATTTGGTAGCCTATGTTGTGAAAGTTGGAAACATATTGAAAAACAATCACGTGTTTTATGTCTTGAACCAATGTGACATTGTGATGATGGCATGCCATTGTTTCTTGAGTTTGGAAGCAAAACAATGACATATGAATTCATTTCTCTTTTATAAATACATTCAATATAAGTTTGGAGTTTGAAAAAGTCTTGCACTTTTGAATTTTACCATTGTCCACTCATATATAGTAAAAAAAATGGTTGGGTGATTAAATAAGTGGTTCCCTTTGAATTTTGGAGGGGTTGCATGCTTTATGTTGGAAAGTCTTATGAGTGATTCTGTGTTGAAAAGGCCTTTCAAGTTGTTTTGTGTTGGAAAGTACTTATTTGATTTATGTTTCATATGAATATACATATGGGTTTAGTGCAATAGTGTTCTGAGAATTGTTGGAAAACTTCATAAGTTTTTGGAGATAAGTGACTTGCATCTATTTTGTTTCATTCATTCTTCCATAAGCATTTAGGTTGGAATCAAGCATTATATGAGCATTTATATTTAAAGCATGCAAATTGGTATGAATAATCTCATGTGATAGTTGAAGAAAGGAAAGTTGAAGTTTGAAAGAGGAATGTGAATTTTGGAGAAGGTTGTGTACTTGATTATGCCCCTACTCTAAAGAGTCTAAATGCTTGCCTATGTTCTAGTAGTGTAAATGGTAGATTTGACAAGTTTCCTTATATATCTCTTATGCTGGCTTTTTTGTGATATTTAACGCAAGGATTTATGGTTTTATTGGCGGGCTTTCATTTCAATTTTTTTGTGCTAAGTGTTGAAGGACTTCTTGGATTGTTAGGTTGGGATTTATATGAAGTTATGATTCATCTTTCTCGTTTGGCCCCATGTGATGATTGAAGAAATAAAAAAATTGGAGCCATATTTTGTGTCTTGGTGGCATTGTTAAATTTCAATATTAGGTGGGTGACTTGGTTTGAAACTGTAGTTTCTTTCATTCACAAATGGTTATGGTTTTCTTGTTATAGCTTTTGGTGGGAATATGAAAATTGATTTGGCACATGACTAATAGCTCTACTTGCGAGTTTCAAATACATCTTTTCTGTGCTTCATCAATTATGGGTTGATTAGGTGAAAATTTAAGATCTTTTGCAAGATTCTTTCCTATATAGTTATAATGCATTATTGTGAAAGTAAGTATCAGGTAATTTGTAGTGTTTTACATTATTGTTTGAGAGGGAAGTTGCATTATCTTCTTGCATGAATAGAAGAGTAGTTATTTGAAATGCATCTTTTGAGTTTTGGTAAAGTGAGTTGTGGTTGGAAAGTGGAACCGTGGAAAGCATACAATACATCTCTTCCTCTCTCTACCCCTCTTTCTCTTTCTACTACTTTTATTACTTGTGTTTTTAAATGAAATGTGGTGAAGTACTTACAAAGTGGAAAGATTCAAATGGCAAGTGACTCAACCGGTATACAAGCTCAAAAAAAAAGGTACGTTAGTATTTTAGTTGCATTTGTTTATTATTATTTTGCATAATTAATGTTAACTTGCTCTAATACAACCCTTAAAATCTTCTTCTATGTTTTGCAAGAACCATTTGGGAAAGAAAAGGAGAAGGGATCATTTGGAGTTGCTATGACGAAGGAGCCTACATAAACAAATCAGTTGCCCCCATTCATTTCAATGGGGGTGCTACGGACATAACCACCAGGTCATAGCCCCTGGTGCTGTAAGTCTTTTTAAAACTTAGAAAGCCTTTAGGAGCCCTTATGGTTGTACGCTTCTCAACCTTACCCATTGATACACGTACGAATGTCTATAGGGTTATAATAAACTTCATTTCGTCACTTATAATACTAGTGACACCTAGGAAAAAAAATAAGGACCGAGTCTTAAATAACATAGCTTAAGATGCATGCTCCTTTTAGAATAGAGATATCAAAATATAAAAAACTTAGTGACACGTTTTCCTAGGATTAGTGTGTCTTAATCTATTAATAACTAACCAATAAAATTGATCATAATCCAACTCAAAATATATTAAAACACTTAACTTTTAATCAAACCATAATTAATATATAAAACCACTAAAAATGTAAATTTAAACCTAAACTTGAATTAAATCTAACCAACCCATTAATCAATCTCTAACAAACCTAAAATTTAAAAGATTTGGACTAAATTAGGAGAGCAAATCTAAACTAAAACTTGCTAAAATAAAATATTTTTGAAACCTAACCAACTAAGTAAACCACATAAAAATTTTATTTAGAGATTTAATTATAACTCAAAACCTATTAACTCACTTAAAATTTAATCAAACTCATAATCAATCTTTTAAAAATCAATCAACAAACCCCTTAATTAATAATAAATTATTTAATTTATTTTTTTTTATTTACAACCAACTAAACTAATTAATACTAAGTTACTCAGGCCTATAAGGCTATTAAGTTAGCCCCAATGAGGATAAAATAAATCTCATAGTCTTTGTGAGCAACAAATGTAATAATCAACTAAACATTAACATAAAAATTCTTAAAATCTATCTTAAAATAAAAATTTCTCTTTAACCTTTAACAAGTCAAATTACAAATAACTTTAACTAAATCATCCTATATAAAACATATCCAAAACCATACAGTTTATTACACACACATAGACTTATTTGTTAGGACATGACTTCTAGCTCCAGATTAGGCTGGTATTTTCTTTCTTTCTGTCTCTGTGATGTGGCGCTTTACATGTAAAATATAATCTATTTATTTTGTTGTTTATTTTAGCTTTCTGTGATATTTTTATGATAATTACTAGTTTCTTTTTGTACTATATTGTGAGTGATATAATACTCATAGATTAAGAGCGATTTTGATACTTAAGATGTTTTCTACAGGTGGTCGTGCTCACACAATACTAAAGGGGGCTAAAAATAAATTAAAAAAAATAATTGCTACAGGTGCTTTAGCTACTTAGTCCCCAAATAAATAAGAGCACGCCCAAGTAAGATTGGTTTAAGCATTTTATTTTCATATATATAACTGTTTGGGATGTTTAATTATAATTGCTTAGGATAACCCTGTAGGAGAGTTTAGATTTTTCTTTTTGTAATTTTGATGTAATGTATTTAATGTCAAGAGTTATAAAAATCTATAAAATGAGGCATTTTTAAATATAAAGAGGTCCAAAGAGAAAAGAAATTCCCTTATAGGAAATTTCTTTTTCATTTGGGTATCTTTTTGGAGGACACACTATGAGAAACTTGAAGGAAGGAAGATGATACATAGAAGAATCAAGAAAATGAAAATGAAGACCAAGATAAAAATTCTTCATTTTAAGATTTGTGTCATTACCTAGGAGTAGAATATTTGTTTGTTATCCGTGGAGCCCTGCTACTATTACTTTTTTGTACTTTGTATTGTATATGATGTGGCACTTATCATGAACTTTGGACACTCTTTTCTGTGATTTTGATGTGATGCTTGTTTACTTTGTGTAGTAGAACTGACATATTTTTCATAAGTTTTTTTTCTTACATGCGCATGTGCCTAAGTTATGCTAAGCTCCTTGTGAATAAAATTTTTCTACTTATAATTAAAATTAAAATTTTAAGAATTAAATAACATAAAAACATAATAATATATAAAATAGTCAAAATTATCTGGGGCCGCATGCATATTAATGTATCATCTCTTCCTTACTTAAACACTTTCCCGCTTGCGAATAGAGTCCGGATAATATGGTCTATGAGGATGAAGTGCCGGGCCTAGAGAAGCTTAGTTTTTCTAAAAATTAGTTTTATAAGTTTTTTTTAAAATTTTATGCATCTTTTGATTTGGATACTTTAATTAACACATATTGCATTAGCAACTAATTAAAATTAAAATTTGATTAAATTAGTTTTAGGAGCATAACATCATTCATAAGTATGAGGTCACTTAGAAACTTCTCTAGATATCAGCCTCAAATTCCAAGAACTTATCCACCCACCTATCTTTTATATGGACATTATAACCTAGATTTATACGACTAGGTGGTTTTAACTAACTTTCTTTTTAAGCAAGATATAAGTCCAGATTGTATTAGTTAGGTCTTGGATGTTAGCATTGCATATACAATACTATATCCCTCATAGATTTAGGATCAAAGGCTAGTGGTACAAGTATACTGCTCTACGCCTTATCGGTGGTGAACTTTCCATTCTTTAAAGGCTATAAACCCCACCCATCTGTATCACATGGATGTTCCCACCTCCATCTTTCTCTCATGCATGCTTGAGGTGCAATATCTTTTTCTCATTTCTCTTCTTCAGACTAGCTAGGTGGTGATATTGAGCCATGTATATTGATTAAATCAAATTGAGCCTATCTTTCCCCTTTGATTAGGAAAGCATAAAAATTCTCATATGCGCCAAACCCATTTGAGAGAGTAATGTAATATCCTTAATTGAGAATTTTCTTAGGTCAATGTCTAAGATGTAATTAATCATAGAGGTTTGCGCCTGTGAGAAACTGATCCCCACATCAAATAAGCCTCATTCAAGCTGATGTATCGAATGTGAAAAATCTTTTGACTTTATTTATGTTATATATATTGTTACCCATCGAGGTGTATAGGCAAAAGCTATTATAATTCATGATTAATCGTATATATAATCTCATATATTCTTCTATTGGCTTGCTTGTGTAGAGTGTAAAGGTCTACAACCATTTTGCCTTATGGGATAGTGCGGTTATACCCTTTGCATTATGTTCCCTATTAGCAGAATCATTTTGGAGACCCACCGAACATAGTAGGCGAGCGACGGAGGTCGGAGGGGCCATAGTCGACAAGCTAGGGAGGTCAAAGGGACTGTAGTCAGAGGGCGTTGGATGTCTGAGGGATTATAATCTGTTGGTGACAGAGGTCAAATGGTCCGTAGTCAGCATGCAACAGAGGTTGGAGGGACCACAATCGGGGGGCTTTGGTGGTCGATCGGAGAGATCGTAATTGGTAGCCAATAGTTATTGGAGGGATTATAGTTGGTAGTTGATGGAGATTTCAGGGGCTGTAGTCGATGGCTGAAGGAGGTCACAGGGATCATAGTCGATGGGTGATGGTGGTAAAAGGGGTTGCACTCAATGAGCGATGGTAGTAGGTGGGACTGTAGTCGACAGATGATAGAGGTCGTGTAATAACCCATATTTTGATCTAGATAAATAATTTTTTCTGGAGTCAATGTAAC
This sequence comes from Dendrobium catenatum, assembly GCF_001605985.2. NCBI lineage: Eukaryota > Viridiplantae > Streptophyta > Magnoliopsida > Asparagales > Orchidaceae > Dendrobium > Dendrobium catenatum. The sequence goes on along the minus strand of NW_021319518.1, from coordinate 2,145,859 downwards.
TCCAAATTACAAATCATCTTCATTATAGCATTTTTTACTATAATATTTTACTTCCACAAATTTTTTCATAATTTTTCGGCATCCGTGAAAATTCTTAAGAAATTGACATATGTGAGTACAAGTGAGAATTTTGATACTGCCAGATATAACCATTTTATAAACCAATTTCACCAATATTTTATAAATAAAATGATTTATTTTATAAATATTTTTTTTATAATTTTAAAGTCCCAAATATATTTATATAATTTTTTATTGAAAATTGATTAATTATATATTTATATTATTTTATTATTTTATTCCTAAATATCTATGTCAAATTTATTAAATCCCTTTTCTCCTTAAGTATTCACCTAACAAAGAAATGAATTAGATAAAAATGAGGAAATGTAAGTTGAAAGAGAAAGAAAACTTAGATTGGGAGGCTATTGAGTGATTTTTATCAATTAAGCTTGTTGGGAGATTTACTCGTTTCATTATAAATAATCATTATCCTATTTCTAATTTTAAAGTTATTTATCTTTGGTATTTTTTTTATCAAATTTTTATTTTTGTTATTAAAAAATGATAATAATTTAGTATTGATAAAATTTTCATCGCATAATATTTTATATGTTGTAGAGATCACTACAAAAAAACAATTCTTTTCCGGTGGAATTTCCAGCAGAAATAAATTCGTCACAAATTTTGACTTTTTCAATGGATTATCGAAGGAACATTTTCGATGGATTTTTCAATGGATCTCTGACAAAATTTTTTGACCGACTTTTAGGTGAATTTATTTTCGAATGAATTTTTGACCAAAAAAAATAGTTATAGAGAAAACCAAGAAGTAAAAAAAAATGTGAAAAGATAGAATGTCTTTCTTCCTATAAGAATATGAATATTGTTTTAGTCCATAATGATTTTAAATATATATTTTCAATAAAACAGAAAAAAATTTTTTTTAATCTTTTTTTTTTCTTTTTTATTTCTGACATAAAATTGTATGCAAAAATTGTTCCTGTGAAATAATTCTGTCAGAAATTCGTTAGAAGTATTTTCAGCGTGCTATTTTGTGCTGGGATAACTTTTCTGAAGTGTGTTTTACTAAAAAAAATTCATTAAAAATCCACCAAAAATACTAACTTTTGATAGATTTTGTTCGTCGGTAAAATACAATTTTTCTGTAGTGGATTGAGATTATGAATGTTTTGAGTATTTATTTAAAAATTTTTGTCGGGTGATTTTGAAAATATAATAATTTTGCCTAATCAAAAATTTATTTTAACATTTAAAAATAGTTATTTAGTTCTAATAAAGCTTCAGAATGTTATTTTATGTGATATCTGGTAGTTTGATTAAATTCTAAAAAGTAAATTTTTGCTCAATATGATTTTAATTGTTTACAGTTAAGACATTTTAATATTTTCTGAATTAAGCTCAATTATGCTTTATTTACTATAATAAATTGAAAATAAATGTAGATATATGATTGGATTGAGTAATATATTGTCATTATTACTGTTATAGTTTTATGATAATAAATAATGTGTATGTAGAAGAGAAGTAAACACTAGTTGACCCATTAGTTGGAGACTGATTAATCTATATAGAATGATGGGTTGATGTGCTTTCCTTTTAATACTGTGGTTTGATATTATCCTCTACTAATTCATGAGATACACTAATTGAGAGTTATAAGCAAAAGATTATAGTGCTAACGGGCAAAAAGTGATAACTCTATTTTCTGAGCTAATGATTTACTGATATTAACACAATACTAAAAAATGTCATAATAGCCAAGATTTTTACTTATTTAGTGTGACTTTTAAAATGCATATATTTAAGGTATTTTTCTTATTATTATATGAATTTATTTTTATTGAATGTATTTATTATTATCATATTATTCTATGGCTCTTGCCACTATATTATTATTATTACTACTTTAGATACTAATACTAAGCATGTAATATATTGAGCATGTGATGTAAAATAACTAGATATCATGTATATATTTTGAAATGATTTTATTACATTGATTTGATTTTAATAATTTTTACTGACATTTTGATTTGATATTATATATAATTTTTGTACTAATTGGTATTATGGATACGCCAATTATTTTATTAATTTGACACTCGTCTGATTTACTGCCTTACTAACTTTCATATTAGTGTTCTACTATTTATAGATTCTACTATTATTGTATATGAAGTTGACTATTATGCTCTATTTAATTATTATCTAAAAAAGATATGACTTTTGACATGCATATTATTCCTTTGTCATATTTTGAATTAGTTATAAATTTTGGTGACCTACTGAGATCTTCAGCTCGTTATATGTGGTTACATGATTTCAGGTTAGAGTGGTGGAGCAAGAGTTTGAGGCTAATTAAGATTCCTTCATGTTCATATTCTTTTTATTTTACTTATTTTTTTGTACTCAGGATAAAGTAGTTGTGATATGATTATGCAGATCTTGAGTAGTGTATGTAAGTTTTGGTAATGAATATAAATATGTGCATTAATATTTTGAATTATAGAATCTATATTTATTATTTATTAGTGATAAATGATATTAGATCTAATTATTATTTATTAAAAGTTAAATGAATAATTATTCCAAATTAAATTCTAGGGCATCACAATTAGTATCAAAGAATAGTTATTGGAAGAATTAATTGCTATTAGAGCTATAGGATTTGATTGAGAGATGGGTAGAATGGGTTGTTAAATGTATATTATTTTACATTCATAATTGCATGTGTGTATTATTTAGATCATACTAAATTATGCATATGAAAAGTTGAATGGATTATCCATAGTCAAATATATCAAATGAGCAACCTAGTGCAGCTCCAGTCCCATCAAATAGTCTGATATAGTTAGCTACTATTATAGCACAGGTAATGGACGATACATAGAATAAATCAACTAGAAGTAAAGAAAAAGAAGGAGACAAACACTTACAAATATTTCATAAGTTGAACCCTCTGTTGTTTAAAGGACCTATAGGACCTTTGACTCTATAATACTAGTTACTAAGGATATAAATGATCTTCGACAACATGCAGTGTTTGAAATGCCAAAAGGTACCATTAGTTTTATTCCTATTTTAAGGAGAGATGATAGGTTAGGTAACAAAGAGAGAAATTTTAAGGGAAGACTAATGCTGAGATTAAGGGTGTAATTGAGTCAAGTCAACTTGCGAGCTAACTCGAGTTCAACTTATTAACGAGCTCGTGAGTCAATCTTATTGAGTATCGAGCTTGAGTTCGAGGAAAATTTTGAGCTAGGTATATTATAGAGCTTGAGTTTGATACATGCCTTGTCTGGCTCGAGTGCTATTGAGTTGGATCAATTAAAAGGCAAACAAATTAATAAATGCAGTGCATACTACATAGTGAGTCGGAAAGCTGGACTGAGTGCAAAAATTAATCGAAGGAAAGAAAATAAACATTTATATTTGATGAAGTGAAGAGGTGGTTCACATCTTTTGTTTATTCGTTCGTGAGGTATAGTGCGGCATCTGTTTGTGAGCTAGGGCATCGCTTCTTACCTTCGTTCTTCTGGTGCTCGAGCTGCTGCCTGCTCCGTTTATGTATGTTATGAGTTCTTTCAATTTCTCTCTTTTTTTTTTTTTTTTTGCTAAAAAACTTCCTGTGCTAGAGCAAGACTGCAAGATAGGACTTGGCGAGTTGGCATTTATAGGGTTTCTTCCTATGGTCGAGCATCAATTTCTTTCCTCAAATCCACTTGATAGGTATACTGTAAGAAAATTTATCCTTTATATAATCTATACTTCATTTTTTTGGCTAAAATTTTTCCTTTCAACTGATTGGGTTTGTTTGGAAAATTTAAACATTTTCCTACCCTATTTTATGAGAGTGAAGCAGTTATCATATACAATTTTGCTAGCAACAATTTATTTATGAATATTTTTTCTGATAAACTAAAATATAGGGTTAGAATAATTGTAATTCTTTTTATATTGGATTGTATGCTGAATAAAAGCATTTTGCTTAGCAACAATTTATCATCATCATATTTCTTAGTAGAAATTTATCATCTTGTGGTGTTAAATTTATTCTTTGAATATATTTTTGAAGAACTTCTATCCATGCTACCATGGGTTTTTTTTGTTTTCATTCTTAATTCTTTATTTATTTTTTGCGTGTCATTCATAAGTTAGCCATCTAAATGTTGCATGAACCAATTATTCAAGATAACATTAGTGAGTAAATCGTTTTGAAAATAGTTGATGAAGTACCATCTAATAGTATAGAAGCAAATGTTGTGTTGATTAAAAATGCTGTTGTGGTTGACGAAAATAATGGTGTAGAAGAAAATGCTCTAGGTACATATAAGCATGATGAAGATGCAAGTAACAAAAAAAAGAAAGAATACGTCATCAGTTTGGGATGAGTTTAAGAAAGTAACACTTACTAATGGTTAGAAGAAAGGAGAATGCATTCATTATAGGGGGCCCTTTCCATACAAAGTACTGGATCGACAACAAGATTTAGACATCATCTAGATCGTTATGCAGTTAGGATTCATTTTATAAGAAACTAAAAAGCACTTCATTTTCAACCTAATGAGCTTGATTCTTTTGCTGACAACTTACAAGAAAGTGATAGTTTGACAACCTTTTCTTATGACAATTCTAAAGTTAGAAAGAGTATAAGACATTAAATTTTGATAAATGAAAACCCATTTTCTATTGTGGACAGTTTGGTTTTAATATTATTTTAAAGTCAAATTCTCCCTATTTTTTAAAATACGCAAGAACAATAGCTCACAATGATGTTTTGTTAGTTTATGAGAAGGAGAAAAAAACTCGAGAATACCTTAAAAAGCATTAATAAAATCAGTTTTACAATAGACATTTGGTAGTCAAAGAACCAACTAATATCTTATATAGTAGTCACAGGTCATTATGTGGACTTAAATTGGAAATTATATAAGCATGCATTAAGTTTCCTTCACTTATCTCCTCTTCACGCAGCTACAAAAAATATTGACACTTTATACAAGGCACCCAAAGAATGTGGTTTGGAGAATAAAGTATTCATAGTTTCAGTTGATAATGCGTCAAATAATGAAGTTGCTATTAAACTAATTAACGATAATTTTCATGTGAGGAAGAAATTATTTTTTGGTGGAAGGAAATTTCATGTTCATTGTTATGCCAACATAAAGATGATACTAAGAGCATTGAATTTGTTATGGAAAACTTTTAAGATATATTTAGTTTTATGAATACATCTGAAGGTAGATTACTTAGATTTGTTGATATTGAACAGCAATTGCATTTGACAATTAGAAAATTAATAATTGATTGTCCACTGAGGTGAAACTCAACCTACAATATGCTTAATGTAACTCTTAAGTTGAGGAAAATATTCACTTCATATAGTGAAAGGGATGTAACATATCATAACTATCCAACAAAGATGAATGGAGTAATATAAAGGAGGTTTGTGATATGCTTGGTTATATTTAATGAAGCAATAAATTTAATTTCATACACATAATATCCTACTTCAAAATTATTTTTGTCCCAAATTTGTACCATCAAGGTGTTAGATGATAGCTCAATTGCTTTTGATAAATTTGTTAGGGATATGACAAAGAAAATAAAAGATAAATTTGATAAATATTGGAGAGACTATAACCTTCTCATGGCATTTGGAGTAATCATGGATCATAGAATAATATTTTTCATGATTGAGTTTGCATATTCAATAATATACGGAGAGCAAAGTGGGCAAAATATCTCAAATATTTATGCACTGCTATATAAATTATTCAATGAGTATGTAACATATTTTAAGGAGGAAGCAAAAGGAGCATGTGATATATTTAGATTAAGAAAAGATGCTTCACAAGGTGAAAATAGTGGTTCAAGAACGACTCGGGAAGGTGGATCAAATAAATATAGTGGATTGCTTGACTTTACAGCATATGTATTTGAAGAAACTAGTATGAAACCAACAAAATTAGATTTTGATAATTATCTGGAAGATAGGTTAGAGATTTGTCTAACTGGTAAGATATTTGACAGTATTGGGTGGTGGAAGAGTAACCAAGCAAAATATCGTATATTATCATAATTGGTAGTATAGATATTATCAATTCTTATCAGTACAATTTCATCAAAATCTACATTCTCAATAGTGGAGCGAGTTGTAGATACATATCATTCTAAATTGTGTGTTGAAATAGTTTAGTCTTTGATATGTGGGTAGAATTGGATTCGTGCTAACTATGGTTTAAAGGGCATGATGAAGCTATTCATTTTTAATGTTTTTGTAATTTGTTGAATGGTTTTTTATCAGTAACATACTTCATAAGAAGAGGAGGATAATAATGAAATTGATATACTAATACTATGTACTTAAAGATAATTTTCATGGTAAATTACTTTTTTTAAAAAAAATTATATAATCATAATGAAATTTAATTAATTTAATGATAAATTACTTTTTATTTAAAATTTGATATAATCTTAATGAATGTCAATTGATTTAATGATTTACAATTTAAAAAAAAATGTAGATTGACACCAACATTTATAAGATCTTAAAGGCTTAGAGTTATGAATTTTTATAATATATCTTATTGATTATTTTATTAATGTATTTTTAATTATCTTCAAATTTTTGCAAGCTTTCTAATGCTCTTGTTATCGATTATAAGTTGAAAAAGATGAAGAAAGCACGGAGAAATTATTTTTTTCTGTTAACTTCATAATGTTCTAATTTCATATATGTAATTTGAACTTTGTGTGACCTATTTATACTTGTATTCCTATGATATTTTGTTGTAGTTTATACAACAATGATTAATAATTTTATGAATAATAGTTTTATAACTATTGATAAAAATTTGTATTCTATCTGATTTAATTGTATGAATATTTGGTTAACATGAATTGTATTTATTAATATGATTTCTAATTGGCTTATTAATAATTGCTTTTTTAAACACCATGGTTATTTTCAATTACTTTATGTTAGATATTGTTTATATATGATCATGATTTTTTGAGTAACTTATCAATAATGTGTTTTTATGGAGAAAATTTCATAAAAAGGATCATTTTGATGGTAAAAATCACCTAAAAATGATTCAGTTTGAGCTTATTCACGAGTCAAGCTCTAGCACACTATTTAAGCTCGAGCTAATGAGCTAAATTTGAGCCTAGGATTCGAACACACAAGTAAAGTTCAAGCTCGAGTTTGAGCCACTTGCACAATTTAGCGAGACTGGATTGAACTACCTCTAGCTCGAGCTCGACTTGACTTATTTATACCCTTAGCTAAGATTACTTGAGATGAGTTCACTATAGTATTCAGAATATGATTTATACTTCCGTCAGCGTGACAAAAGATGCAAAAAGAAATTATTAAGCTAGAGTAAGGACGCAATATAATGATGGAGTATGAAACCGAGTTTACTGCTCTTGCTAGGTATATTCCTCATTTGATCCCCACTATTGAAGAAAACTGCTACAAGTTTTTGCAAGGGATGAATAAGGAGCTAAGAAATTCGCTAGTACCTCTATAGATTTGGGAGTTTTCTAAGTTGATGCAGCGGGCTTAACTAATATAGATTAATTTGGTAGCACCAACATCCAGATATGAGGTTGGCTCAAGATATGATGTCAACAAAAAGAGGAATAGGGATTAAACTTTGAGAGAGATATATAGTGACAAGAAAACAAGGTATAGAGATTCGAGGGGATTTGCATTAGTAGCGTCTGCTAGTAGATATGACGAGTGTATTCATTGTGATTGATGACATACGGGTCAAGGTTACTTGTTAACGGAGCGATGTTTTCGTTGTGGATAACATGAACATAAGGTAGTAAACTGCACTCATAGGGGATTTGGAGGAAGAACTAATTCTAGAGCATAACATTTTAGATATATTGTAGGATAAAGGATTGTCGAGTCAGGAATATATAGTGAAAGATAAATAAAAAGGGTAGATGACATAACTATTAGTGGTAGTCAAAGGGATACTATTGTACCATGATTGACTACACCTACTCTAGTGATGTTATATGTGTATAACGTATAGTATAGAAGATCAACAATAACCTGAAAGCTCTACTCGTAATAAATTTATTTGAATGATATATCATATCATGCATATATGAATGACATGTAATACAATAAATAGTATGAATGTAACAATTTTTGATGAATTTTAATTGTATTTAATTATGATTTGATTTGAGTATTGATAATATGGATTTGGTTGACATTAATTTTATACCCGAATACGTAAGGGAAATGTCAAGGATGATATTTTCTTAAGATTGGTAGAGTATAATAACCCATATTTTGATCAAGGTAAATAATTTTTTCTGAAGTAAATATAATTCCAAATCATAAACCGTCTTCATCATAGCATTGTTATTATAGCATTTTATTTTGCCCGAATTCTTTTATAATTTTTGGGCACCGGTGAAAATCTTTTAAAAAATTGACACATGTTGATACAAGTGAGAATTTTGGAACTGTATGTCTCCCTAAAGCTTAGGTTAGGGTGGGGGTTAGGTATTTGTTTTGCAAACTAATTTCATCAATATTTTCTAAATAAACTAATTTAATTTATGAATATTTTTCAATAAATTTTAAATTCCCATATATCTTTATATGAATTTTTTAATAAAAAAATTGATTAATTATAATTATATTATTATTATTCTCTTTCTAAATATACTTGATAGTAAGTTTGTTGTAATCAGAGTTCAGAAATGGTCTCGCATTTAATTTTAAAAGTTGCCAAACTTAAATATGCCTCAAGTTTGTGCTCAATCAAAACAAATTTTGGTGTGTATCAATACTTATGATCTGGATATCAATCAAGATCAATAACTTTTATCAACCACTTTAACTCAACTAGGATCTTATTCTTTCCTGAAACATATATACAAGCAGCATAGAGTGTGCAATACTTGCTCAATATACTATATGAAAACTATTATTGAATTTAATGCCCATATAAAATAACTTTAAAACCATACTAACATTGTATGAGCAATAAGGCATGCTTGAAGTGAACTAACATGATCATTGAATTATATAATGTTACTAATCAATTATGTATCCCAACAACTTGAGTCATCGTTATGCTCTCTAGAAATAAAGAATGACGATTATGATGTTATTGATAATAATTGAATAATGGAAGTTAGGAGACAACAATGAAGATTGTTGATGGTCATTGTTGATGGGGATTGCTAGGAAACACTTGATTTGTGTTTATTTGGACTCAAATAAGATTACTTCTGATGCCAATGACTATTTCTTTCTAGGGCATTTAGCTCGACTATAATTTTATTAAAATAAGAGTTTGGATGGTTTGAATTTAATTGTGAAAGTTCTAATTTAAATATTACCTCGGCATTCATGATGATCAAGTAACTTTCATAGATATAAAAATAAATTAAAAAAAGTAACTTTCATAGATATGTATTAATGTTAAAGCAATAAATTGGGATCAAAGACTAAAAAGTGGATACATCACCAATTATACCTTAGAGACTACATACATTGACTAATGAAATAAAGGTCATTGATGTGGTGAAATCAAGTCATTATGATCACTTATGTTATAGCTCAAATTTCAAACTTAAAATGTTATGGCTGATAGATACTCCAATATTTTTTAAAAAATAATTTGAGTTCGGATATTTTGATGAAAATTCGTCATGATGGCCTTCAAAGCCATTTGATTTGCGTTTGCATTAATATTGTATATGTTATCTTGAACTTGACTAATCTCAACATAAATTCAAGAGCATCCAAATATATTTTATATCAAGATATCCTAACACAACTTTTTTTCCTTATTTTCCTTCAATCACGCTCAAACTATCATGCCCGATTATTTTTACTCAAAAAATAATAATTACGACATGATATCCTCCTGATGTAACTTTTGTCGAGAAGCGCCAAAAAATTAGAATTTTTATTAGTATATTAGGATTTTTAAAATTAATTTTTTTTTAAGTGCTATAGAATTTGGAGCACTTTATCATGAATAGGGGTATCAAAGTTGGGTTTCGGTTCGGGTTTGGGACAAATTCGGAACTAACCCGGGTTCAAACTAGTCGACCCTAACCCAACCCGGTTATGTAAATGGGTTGGAAACCGGACCCGGACTCGACATGTCGAGTTACCTGGTTGACTCGACCCGACACGGTTGACCTGAGGACAATGACATGGAGAGAACTGGTTGGCGGGCGGGCATGGATGCGAGTACCGGTGGACAGGCTTGGGCACGCAGGCGGGCACGGGCAGCTTCGAGCACAATGGCGTAGCTACCAGCATCCTTGGGCGGGCCCGCAGGCAGCCACGGGCAGGCTTATGTAGTACATTTCAAACGGATTTTCGGGTTGGCCTGGAAATCCGACTAGTCAATCTGAACCCGACCAGTTTTTTCAAACGGGTCAAATCCATGAACCCGAACCCGTCCCGTTCTGAAATCGGGTCGGTTCTAACCCGAAATTTTCGGGTCAAATTCGAGTCAGATTTCTATGTCGTGTCAATTATTGACACTCCTAATCAGGGGCGGAACCGGCTTTAACTTTGAGGGGGGGCAAAAATACAATAATAAATGTGAAGTAGTTTACATCGTTATGCTCCTAATCATGAGTTTTACATCAGGATATCCTGAAGTATTTTTTTTTTAATTTATTTCTTATGCATTAACATTAACACAAGATATTGACCTATCAAATTATGATTGAATGGCAAGATAAAGAACCCTACATAGATGGCTATGTACTTTAAGAGTTGACTTATGTTTTATTTGAGATGATTTTCTTACTACTTTCTAAATCAATTTTTTAATACAAAAAATTCTAAAAAATTTTGTACAAAAATGATGCTTTAGAAAGAATTAAGAAAGTCCTCCCAAACAATACCTTACAAACTCAATTAGATTTTCTTTTTCATTCTTTTACATTATAGATTCCTGACACATTATTGTTTAGTTATTATTTTATTGTTATTTAAAAAATATTTAAAATGATGAATAATTTATTATCAATTAGATTTGCTAGAATGTAATAACTATACAAATATGATGATCCGACTTTTTTAAAAATAAAGAAAAATTAATATTTGTAAAAAAAAAAATCAAAATTAATTTTGTCATGACAGATCTATATCTACTTCACAAATAATAAATGTGTCCCCAATAGAATTAGGCAACACGATTGAAGCTTAAAGCTTGAAAACAAATTATAAACTTGGGCACATTAGTTATTAATTTTATACTATTTCTTCTTCTCATCATTAAATTAGCAGTGATTTTTTTTTTTTTTTTTTGTACATTTAGGTCAGTAAAAACTAAAAAGGTGGATGAGTGACTTTACTTTTAGACGTAGGATATTAAATTAGAATATGCGTGAAAAGATTGTAGTAGCAACAGTGACTGATAAGATTAGAGAGAGTCGTCTTAGATGGTTTTGCCACATAAAATGACGATCTTCCAAGGATTCGGTTACGAGAGTAGATGTATTAGATTTAACATATATTAAGAAATGTAGAGGTAGAGCTAAAAAAACTTAAAAAATATTAGAAATAAACTTTCTACATTAGATCTAAATGAGAATTTGACTTTTTATCGGAGACAATAGAGAAAAAAGATTCATGTAGCCTACCCCGTGTAGTGGGATAAAGGCTTTCTGTTGTATTTGTTGTTATATTTAGGTCAATTAAGACAAATTCTTACATATGTCACATATGTAAGACTCAAACATAGGACCTCTTGATTGATAGTCAAAACTCCCGGCCAATATACTAAGATGAGTTATGTAATTAGCATTAGTCAAATAGACATTTATATATTTACTATTTTTTCTTCAAAATAATGTAAACTAAATTTAAAAAAAAAAAATCAGATTCAAATTTATAATATTAAGAACAAACTTGTTGCTCTAAAGCGCAGATCTTTTACAAAATTGCTTTTCTTTTTGGCTAATTAGCGAGTACTTCCCAGATTAGCTCGACATCAAAAGAAGGCATCCTCGCCAACGAGCACTCCCCGCCGTCCATCTCCCCTCCAACTTCAGCCATAATTAAGCTCTGATTTACAGAGACAGAGAACGGCGACTCTGACGTCGTCTTCCTCTCCTCCCCCTTCTTCTCCACTCTCTCGCCAACGCCGCCGCTTCTTTTAAGCCTCCTCTGCTTTGAGAGCCGCTGACAAACAGCTTGAATCTTTGAATCCACAGCTAAACGAAGCGCGCGAAGTTTATCAGAGCAGTCAACGCCGGCGTCACGGAGCTCTGGGAAGTTAAGCCGCGCGTACTCGCCGCGAAGCTTGTACGCAGCTCGGTCGTAAGCATATGCGGCAGACTCAGCTGAGTCGTAGGTACCGAGCCACAGCCGCATCCTGTTCTGCGGCAGCCGGATCTCGGCGACCCATTTGCCCCAATTACGTTGCCTTACTCCTCTGTACATCTTCTTCTTCTTCATTGCTGCTTCTTCTGCTGCAGCCGCCGCAACACGGTTCTGGTAGCCGAAGCGGAGGAGGAGCTCGGTCTGGCGGAGGTAGACGGAGGAGCCGAGAGGCTCTGCTGTAGGGGAGAGAGTGGTCGGCGGCGGAAGGTGGGAGAAGATAGAGTCGATGGCGTTGGTGCCGGAGAGAAGGATGCTCGATAAAGTGGAGTTGATTTCGCCGGGAGAGGTGAAGGGAGTTGGGCTTTCCATGTTTTCCGGCGAGGGGGAGATGGCTTATACTTGAAGCCGACAGCTTTCTTCAAGGATTAACCTCGAGGGTGATTTGACTCTCTTATCGCCTATGGACTCCGTCTGTTTGGGAAATACAGCTTCAGCAGGGGATTTTATAGACGGGGCAGCAGTGAAAGCACATTAAGAAAAAGTCGTATAATTTCTTGATAATATGGCTAATTTACTATTTCATTTTATTTGTCGCATGTTATTCATCAATATAATTAAATTATTAAATAATATAATTAAATTAAATATAATAATAAATGAGCCCAAATTGAGGATTTGAAGCATATATGAAATTCTCAAGACATTAATTGGATATGACATGTTTATAGTCGAATCGTGCGGCTAGAAGAATTTAATGAGCTCAAGATCGCTTAATGCTGATATAATGAAGACCATCAAATGTTGAATGTACCCTGATAGAGCACTCTGAATTTGGTCCCAAATTTCTCCATATTTTATAAAGTATGTTGCTCTAAAAACTTTATAAATAGACTCAATTTTTTCGTGAGAGATGCTTGAACCTTAGGCTAGATATTCAAGAGAGTTTTGGAGCTTGAATAATCACAGAGCTCTACCGAAGCACCACTATCAGCGAACTCTTATCACATGATCGCCGTCATCAAACATTTGCCAACCGATCGTCACTGTCGGAACTTTCATCGACCGACGGGCCTCCTCCATCCAACACGCAATAATAACTATGCTATAATTTAAAAAACAAAAATCATTATTAGTAAAACAGATACAAATATATGTTTTGATTTAAAAAAAAAAAAAAGCTCTTGCAAAATAAATGAGCACCA
>NW_021319518.1:2129019-2132199 GCF_001605985.2 Dendrobium catenatum | reverse complement strand
ATTTTTCTCGCCTAATTTTTCATTTTGCTGCCTTGTGTGTTTGTATTTCAAAAGTAAAAACTTTAGGATTTTTTTTTAAACATGAACCTGCAAGGCTGCAACAATTCTTTTTGGGGAAACTAACTAATATTTTTTTATACATGCTTTTTTAAAACTTTTCTCATATATTAATGAAGATGAGGTATGGTTGTCATATCATATATAGGATGTCTTGTCATATAGGGAATAGTCAACCTTTTTAAAAAACTATAGGCCGAACCCATTTTAGCAGATTTTTTTTGAAAATAAAATATGTTCGTTAATTAATTTAATTAATAAAATAATTTCGAGCCAGCTTGCAAGCTCACGAGCCAAGCCTGAACCAACTCGAACTCGAGCTCGTTTAATAAATGAGCTCGAGTTTGAGCCCGTGCTCGAGCTTAAAGCTCGGCTCGCGAGCTCGTTAACGAGTCGAGTTCGAGCCGGCTCACGAGCCGGCTCGGCTCACTTACACCCCTAGTTTAGGGATATAGAACATTGAACGATTCCTAATATTATAACTTTTTTTTTGCGGGTTAGAATGTATGCGACGATAGAGTTATGATCTTATCTCTTAGCGTTGCATGGATATCCAGCTCACACAACGAGAACACAAGATTTTTAAGTGGAAAAACCTGTAAATGGGAAAAATCACGGAGCCTCACCTATTTGAAAAAGATTCCACTTGAATTTGAGTAGATTATAGTGGGCTGACTTGCCCCCGAAGGCGATCAGATTACAAATATCAATGAAGTCAAGGGTAAATGAAAGTCTAAAGTCACTTGATGGTCTAGTGGAACTTCAGGGTCACTCGGTGATCTGGCAGAATTCCGGCGTCACTTGAAAGTTTAGGTGTCAGTTAGTAAAAACCTTGTTGTCCGTAGGTGGCTTAAAAGAACTCTAGGCATTAGGTGATTGTCCAATAGAACTTAGGGCGTTAAGCGGTGGTCTGATAGAGCTTAGGACATCATGTGGTGGTATGGTGGATATCAGAGCATCAAGTTGTGGTCCCACGGAGCTTAGGACATTAGGTGGTGATCCAGCGGTGCTCAGGGTGTCAAGCGATGGTCCGGCGAAGCTTAGGACGTCAAGGGGTGGTCTGGCGGAGCTTAGGGAATCAAGAAGTGGTCTGGTGGAGCTTAGGGCTTCAAGCGATGATCAGGCAGAGCTTAGGACGTCATGTGATGGCTCGTCAGATCTTAAGGCGTCACGTGGTGGTTCGGCGGGGCTTAGGAGGTCAGGTAGTGGTCCGGCGGGGCTCAGGGTGTCAAGCAGTGGTCCGACGAAGCTTAGGATGTTAGGTGGTGGTCTAGTGGAGCTCAGGGTGTCAAGTAGTGCTCCGACAAAGCTTAGAGTGTCAGGTGGTGGTCCGGCGGAGCTCAGGGTGACAAGCGGTGGTCCGACAGAACTTAGGAAGTCAGGTGGTGATCTGGAAGTCAGAGATTTAATTGGTGTAAAGTAGTAACATATTAATTTTATATTTATTAATTTTTTATTCATTTAGACTTATAACATTATTTATTAATTTACAATTGCTTGTTCATGAGTTTTTTTTTTAATGCATTGTATTTAAAATGAAGGGTTTTTTAATTTTTGGATATTTGATTAGGAGTTAAATAAATAAGTATGATTATAATGTATTTGAAACTCACATAATAGTTTATATTCCGTCTTTTAGAATATTCTGCGTGCTACAATAAAGTCATCAATCAAGACTTTTGCCTCTACATCACTATGCCCAAATCTCGTCTTTTAGAATATTCGACAACAGTAGGAGGGATCGCCTTCATCAGGAGGGATCGTAGTGGGTTAGTACTTTTTATTATTGAACTAATCTCATAGTGCTCTATATGAGGTATTGTCGAATGATTCTCTTCCTTGAGGCAAGGAGTTGGCTCAATGCATCAAATATAAATCATATAGAACACTTTACATGGTTGGAGTTGGACGAACACAATGTAAAGAGAGCACTAGTCCATTTATTTGGTTGGCTGGATTGTATTTGGGTGACAGAGGTTGGAGGGATCATAATGGATGAGTGACAAAGGTTAGAAGGACCGTTTGGGTGACAACAGTAGGAAGTATCGTAGTTGATAGGAAACCGAGATCGGAGAGACCGTTGTTGGTAGGCGATGGAGGTCGGAGGGACAGAGGGACACTAATCTGGGGGCTACAGTAGTCTAAGTGACGTAGTTGATGAGCAATGGATGTCAGATGCACTGTAATCGACAGGCGACGGCGGTCGGAGGAAGCTGAGCCAGCTATATACGATCGAACGTAGGTTCAACAATGATGGTCGAGCATAGGTATGGCAGTGGTTGCCGAGCATCAAGGTTTTATCGATGGTGGTTTGGCGGATAGAGCTCCAAGCTTCTTTAAGACTCATAACTCTCTTGAGTATCTAGTCCATGGTCCAAGACTCCTTGAAGTCCAAGCCCCCTTTGATGTGGTAAGAGGGAGTTTATTTATAGATTTTGAGAGTAGCATGTCCCATAAATATGAATAAAATTTTGAAAAAAATTAGAGAGCTCTATTGGACGGTTGATATTGATGCTTGCAATGATGGGGTATTAATTTTACATTTAAGTGCCTTAATAATATCATAATTAAGTGATCTTGGGCTCATTGTATTTTTCTCATCGAGTCGCTCGATTCGATCAAAAGCATGTCATATTTGGATATCATTTAATCATCCCATCAATTCATTGGAGCTTCTAAATATGGTTTAAGCCCTTAATTTGAGCCCATTTGGGCTTAGATTAGATTGATTTTAGTAGCGTTGGATTCATCTCACCGAGACATGCATTCAGTTTGAGTATAAATTTGTTGAAATCAGACTTTAGATGGTCCCACATTAAATTTGGGAAGATTACAACTTGAATATGCCTCAAGATTTGTGCATCAAATATAACTATATAATTTGATTTATAAAATTTTACAAATATTATTGTTGCGGGCTAGAATATACGCGGCGATAGAGTTATAATTCTACGTCTTAGCGTTGCACGGATATCCAGCTCACACACAAAGAACACAATATTTTTTACGTGGAAAACCCGGAAAGGGAAAAAACCACGATGCCTAGCCCAGTTGAAGATGATTCCACTAAAATTTGAGGAAAATATAATGGTCTAACTCGTCCTTGAAGACGACCAGATTACA
>NW_021319518.1:2123517-2128919 GCF_001605985.2 Dendrobium catenatum | reverse complement strand
TTTCTTGTGGTTTTCCTTTGGGAGATGACGTCGTCATTTTTCCCCCTGAATTCTTATTCCCGTTCTTTTAAGGATGTGGTTTTAGGATTTGCCTCGTCTACACCTAAGCTTTATTTTGTGCACTCAGCTTTTAAAGGATGTTTGGTGCTTTTGTTTGATGACACTGTTGTGTCACAACTAGCTTCTCTGTTTTCCCTAACCCTTATTGGTAAGTTTTTGCTGTGTGGCTCGAATCTGGACGTGATTTGAAAATTTTTTATGTGCTTGAAATTGACAGGAGCTTTTCATGTCGGTTTGCTTGATCCGAGACATATTGTGATTCAATTGATGAATGATCTTGATTACAGTCATATGTTTTCTTGGAGGTCTTACTATATACAAGGGTGTCAAATGTGACTACGCAAGTGGAAACCTAACTTTGATGTTAGGAAAGAATCACCCATAGCTCCAATTTGGCTTTAATTTCTTAATTTGAGTTTGCATTTCTTCAACTCACAAATTATTTTTGGCATTGCTTTAATCTTTGGAAGACCCTTACAAACTGATCCGGCAACTGTTCCATCCATAGCTAAGGTTCTTGTGTAACTTGATGTTTTAAAGAAACACCCGGGTGAGGTGTGGTTAGGTTCTAAGCTTAATATGTATTTTCAAAAAGTGGAATTTGAGAATTTACAAATTTTTTGTTTGTATTGTAAAATGCATGGACATGGTTTTAAAGAATGTTTTAGGCTACATCCCCATCTTTGAAAGAAAAATCTATTTCCAAACAATCTCAACCTAAGGATGGTAATGAAATTTTGCAATTTTTAGAGATGGAAGGAATTAATGCTAAGACTGATGATGATCCATTGATTGTGGTTGATGTTTTTGGAAATACTCAGACCTACCCACCCCTCTATCAGATATGACCTTTTTGGAGAATCCTCCTACCGGTCAACCTGAACTTACTACTACATTTCCTCTGTCAAATAGTGGTGTTGATATTGTGGTTAATCATGGGTTAAATGATTCTTATTCTCTAAATAACTCTACTTCTTCTTTACCCATTATAAATTTTAGTTTGAAAACTAACAAATATGTTAATTTTTATGAAGTTAGCTGCTCTGTTCTCAACGAGGAAGACCTTGCTGTTAATGGTCGTGAAGAAGTTTTGAAGGAAGGTGAGCTTCCTCAATTGGGTAAGGGCATGGATATTAACTGTAACTCACCTTCTTCTTCCAATTTTGATTCTGATGTTATTACTGATAATGAGGATTTACAAATTTCTTCAAAATGAATTGCTAATGATGACAATGATTTATGCTTTGTGAAAGCTCAAGGAAAATGTGGAAGGAAAAGTAAAAACCTTGTATTACAATCGGGTAGAAATACCCCTTCACAATCTACTCGTTAAGTTTTGTTTTTATGTTTAAATCCATTATTTGAATGTTAGGGGTATTGGGTGTGCTTCATCTCATTTGCGGGTTAAGAATCTTTGTTGTATTCATGATATTTCTATTTTAGTTTTACTTAAACCACTTGTTAATGTCCCTAATTTATCAACTACTGCTAAATTTCTTGGTTTTAATAATGCTAAGGCAAATTGTGCTAATAAGATTTGGGTTTTTTGGAAAGATCATGTTAAAATTGATGTTTTTGGTAATTTCACTCAAGTTTTGTATTGTAATATTAAAGTTTCTAATGTTAAGTGTTGTGCTTCTTTCCTTTATGCAGCTTGCTCTCGTGGTATTAGAAAAATTCTTTAGGAGTAATTAACTGATTTTCATAGCATGTGTTTTAGCATGTGGTTGGTTGGAGGTGATTTTAATACCATCTCTAATCCCTCTAAGCGGTCTGGGGGTTATACTTCCAATTTTCATTCTATGGATGATTTTAATAATATTATTATGGATTTCAATCTCATTGAAATTGGTTTTTCTGGTAACCAGTTCACTTGGAATAGAGGTCGATTATGGTAAAGGTTGGATCGCATTTTATTTAATGATCAATGGATTAATTCTCTTAGTGCCTTTTCTATTGAGCATCTTAGTCGTACGCTTTCTGATCACTCCCCTTTACTACTTGATCTTAATATTAGATAGGTTAATGCTTTTTCCTCAATTCTATTTTCAAATATGTGGCTTCAGCATGATTCCTTTCTTAGTGTTATTCAAGAAAATTAGAAAGCTGATTTGCATCCTAATAATTCTATTATGGGTATGAATAGGCTTTGGTTTAAATTGAAAATACTCAAGCAGCTTTTAAATTTGTGGAACCACAATATTTTTAAAAATATTTTTACTAATATTTTATGTGCTGAAGAGATGGTCAATTCTATTGAAATGGATTGTCAAAGCTCTCCTTCTGATGCCAATTTGTTTCACTTAGAGAGGCTAAGGCTAATATGTTTAAACTTCTTGCCCAAGAAAAACTTATTGGAAACAAAAGGTTGTTGCTAAGCATATTTAAGAAGGGGATAGTAATACCAAATACTTTCAAGCCTTGGTTATTAGGAAACATGCTTTGAACTCAATTCATAAAATTACTCGTGATGATGGTATTGTTATTGAGGAGGCTGGGGAAATTGCCATGTCGGCGGTTAACCATTTTCAGGATATGCTCAATAAGGTGGTCAATACTGGTAACATCATTAACCCTGATATTATCCCCTCTCTCATTTCTGTTAAGGATAATGAGCTCCTTATTGGGATTCCTACCATTGAAGAAGTAAAGAATATTGTTTTTTATATGAATGTTAATTCTGTGGCTAGCCCTGATGGTTTTACCACTAAATTTTTTCAAAATTCATGGAATATTATTAAAGATGATCTTGTTTTAGATGTAGTTTTGGATTTTTTTGCTTGTAATTCTATGCCCAGATTTTTTCCTTCCACTTCTATTGTGCTTATTCCTAAGATGAATAATGCTAGTAATTGGAATAACTTTAGACGTATTAGCTTGTGCACTTTTTTTAATAAATTGCTTTCCAAAATTATTTTGTCCCATTTGAGTAATGTTCTTCCTAAGATTATTTCTCTATTTCAAATGGGTTTTGTTAAAGGGCGCTCCATCTCTGTAAATATTTTTCTGGCTCAAGAATTTTGTCATGATTTGGATGTCAAGGTTAGAGGTGGCAATTCTTTTCTTAAGTTGGATGTTCTTTTTCATTAGAAATTGCATTGAAGGTTCTTCTTTCTCTTTGGTTATTAATGGTAAGATCCGTGGTTTCTTTAAATCATCACATGGTTTAAGGCAAGGTGATCCTATGTCCCCTGCTCTGTTTATTATTACTATTGATTATCTTTCTAGATGCAATGCTATTATGTTTGAAAATCAATTCAATTTGTTTTTTCGCACTAGGGGTGGCTTTCCTATATCTCAACCATGATTTGTCGATGACTTTATCATTTTTATGAATGCTTCTCATAGTAATATTAAGAAACTGATGGATTTTTTTTCACTATTTCCATTATGTTAGTGGTTTATCTTTAGACAATCATAAATGCCCTTTCCTGGTTCCTAACAATATGAAGGCTAATCATATCTTGGCTATGTAAAATCAAATTGGTTTCATGCATGGTCATTTACCTATTAAATATCTTGGCATACCTTTATATTAAGGTACAAAGAGATCATTTTTATTTGATGAATTAATTACTTCTATTCAGAATAAATTGCAATCCTGGGATTCTAACTATTTGAGCTTTTTGGGGTAGACTTACGCTTATTAGAAGTGTACTCTCTTCATGCCCTGTCTACTCTTTTCAAAACTTGCTTCCAACTAATCCGGTGTGTAAGAGAATTGACATTATCCTTAACAAGTTTTTTTTGAAAAGGAGTTGGTAGTTAAAATAATATTTTTTGGGCTTCTTGGGACAAATGTTGTGGGGTGCGTGAAGAAGGTGGTCTTGGTTGTAAAAGTATGGTTGGTTTGGCCTTTGCTTTCTCTTACAAGCTTTGCTTTACATTCCATGCTAATCTATCTTTGTGGGCTAAATTTATGTCTCTAAGTATTATATAGGGAAGCATCCCTCTATGTGTGCTTTAAAAATCGGTGATTCCAAAGTTTGGAAGAGAATGTGTAAGGTCAAGTGGGAAGTGGAGCCACATCTTTCTTGGGGTCTTGGAGGTGGTAGCATCTTCTTTTGGCAAGATCAATGGTTAAATTCTTGCTCTTGACATTCTTATTAATTCTACTTCTAATTCTGTGGTTAAGGTTACTAATTTTATTAATGATAACTGCTGGGATTATGAGCTGATGTTCTCCCTGGATGTATTATTCATAAGATTATTACTCTGGGAGCTCTGTGTTCTTTGTTTTGGGCTCTTGGGTGTTTGTGTTTTGTTGGTTGACATGGGATGGGTGTGCTTTCTGGGTCTGTGTTATCTGGTGAGATTGGCTTCTTGGTTGGGTAATGTTATCTGGTTTTCTCTACTTTGTTGGGATGGAGCTGTGGGGTTGGAGGGATTTTTTCTTGGGCTCCTCTAAGCCAAACACTGCTGGTATTAACTATTTAAATTGGAATTTTGGGATTTTTTCTGGTTATACATTCTTCCCTTTTGGAATAAGCTAGAAACTTGGTTTCTCCATTATGTTATTAAATGGTATCTCATCTATGGTTTGTTTCATTTTTGCTGTGGTAATGTTGGTGGGAATTTTGGGTGTTGTTCTCTTTGGTTGTGCATTGGGGTGGTTCTTAGTTCCATTGGAGTGTTGGGGTGGCTCTTTTTTGAGTTGGTGGTTTCTGTTGATGTTTGGAGTGCTAGGAGGTTATATTTGGGCTGGTATTGCTGGTTTTCTTTGGGTTGTTATTTGGTATACTAAGAGTTCTCTAGTTTATTGCAGGAAGACCTTAATCTTGAGTCATTGGTGGTACTTTCTTCTCCAATGTAGGTGTCCTTTTTGTGTTATTTTCTTAGTGTTTTATTCTCTATTTTATAGGATCCATTTTGTGCAGATTATTGCTCTACTTAGTTTTAGATCAGGGAACTCGTGCTGAGAGCTTTTATGGGCTATCTCCCCATTTTTTGGGTGTTAATTCTTGAGCATCGTAGAATGTATCTAGGAATTTTTGTATTTTGGCTTAGCAGGGACCTCTGCTCTTAGGTTTTTTTTGCTTTTTTTTTCTTGTAGCTTATTTATACAGTAGTAGAGCTCAAGGTCCCTATAAGGACTTTGTAATTTTTAAATTTATATTAATGTGTACGCCCCTTTGAGGGTTTCCCCTTTAAAAAAATGTAGCTTACCCCATGTAGTGTGATAAAGGGTTGGTGATGTTATTTTGTATAATTTTATAGCTTTTTTCAAGCATTTTTATGATCAAATTTTTTTATAATAAATATTTATTTGAGTGGGGTAAGTATAAGAATATTATTGAATATTTTTTTCAAAAGAGAGAAAATGCAAATTGATCGCATTATAT
>NW_021319518.1:2095395-2119111 GCF_001605985.2 Dendrobium catenatum | reverse complement strand
CTGGTCAATCTAGGTTTATTTCAAGTTAAAAAAAAAAGGTTTGTTTCAAGTTTTCTGGAAAACCCTAACCTAATCCAATTTTATTTATGGTTTAGAGTTACAAACCCAAATCTAAATTATATAACAAATGAGTTAACCCAAACTAAAAATTTTCTGGGTCGGGTATTGGTCGAGTTCAGCTTGTATTACATTTTGATACCCATGAAAGTCCAGCCCCACTTGCAACAGTACTGTACCAGGTTTAGTGTGCCTTGAGACTCCAATTTATGTCTCTAGTATGGCTAACATTTTATTAGCATCGAAATATAGAGAACTGCAATGCTCGTCTCTCTATCCATCTCAAACTTTACTATCCAGCACTGCAGTGCTATACAGGAATGGAGAAACCTTTGGTACAAAAAAATATTACCCAAGCACATAGAGAACCCGTGCAACCCCCCAACAAGCTCAACTAACATAATTGAGGTCCCATATTGTAATACAACTTGATTTATTATAACAATCAAATTCTTAACGTAGATAAAAATTTATTCTATTTGTTAGTATCATTTTTTAATTTTTTAAAATAAATTAGCCATTTTGTAAAAATCTAACTATTTGATATAAAACCCTCTAGTTAATTGATAATTTATATGGCCTAAGATAAATTCTCACTCAAAATACTATAAAAAAATTTTGTGTTCCTTTTTTTTATTTAAAAAAAAAAAACAAGTTAGGTCAATGGAAAGCTGGAAGCATAGTCTAACTTTTCAACACTCATTATTAGCTGTTATGTTTTTACTTGAGCAATACAGGGCCAAAAATGAAGGACGACACCTTTCACAACATTTTGATTGATAGGAATGCAAAAAATTTATAACTTCATATATAATATAAACTTGAGAAAAAATCAGCATGGTGATAAATTCTTCATATGCCAAA
Organism: Dendrobium catenatum; assembly: GCF_001605985.2. Taxonomy (NCBI): domain Eukaryota; kingdom Viridiplantae; phylum Streptophyta; class Magnoliopsida; order Asparagales; family Orchidaceae; genus Dendrobium; species Dendrobium catenatum. The sequence goes on along the minus strand of NW_021319518.1, from coordinate 2,118,190 downwards.
ACTATTATTGATCAATTCTCCAACCACCTAATCTTCCCTTAAAACATTACTTATCTTCTAAATTAAATATCTAATAACCCTAATATGTGTAATAATCCACTGCCTATAAAACCCCACATCCACTTGGTTTATTACTCTAAGTTATCCTAAGTAGAGCTTCAAAGTTCTGTTCTCATGGAGACTTCTTCTCCTCTACTCTCATATTTTATTCTTCTCAATATGTTCTTCTTCTTGCTTCTAATACAGAAGAAATTTCTAGTATCAGCGCGAGAGCTTGTTGGAGAACACCATGTAATTGATATTACGTCACTATTGCCGAGAAGCTCTTGCACCTTTCCGAATAAAAGTTTGCGAGCGATTTCAATAATTTTTTAATACATTAATAAATATTCATTTGATGAGAGTTAAGAAGCATGATTGAGCTATCAAATCATATAAAATGTGAGAAACAAGAGGTATTACTATAATTAAAGAACCATGCATACTTATAGAAGTTTGGAAAATTATTTCTCTTTCTAGCCCTTCTTCCTTCGATGTCACCACGATTAATCACCTATAAGTATAAATTTATAAAATAATTAAAATAACAATAATTCATGTAAAAATTAATCTCATTTGATATTTATCATAAGCATAAGCTCACTTGATAGACATCACAAGCTTAAACGTAATGAAAAAAAATAACTCAAAACTTTCATTAATAAGTTTTTCAAATTGTGATAGGCACGAGCCATTCCCAGCTCAACGTGGTCCACCAGCATGGCCCATGCTCATCCTTGAAACACCAATACAAGCTATCATATGTCGATCTCTTCCGTTAGGACCAAGCCCGTGTGGAATACATCAAATGCCAGGTCCCCCAACACCACCGTCCGCCTAAACCTTGTTGGAGGCTCCCTTTCTTCAGGACTTTCGACTAACATGGATTATTCTCTTGGTGTCTTCAAATATATCGTCAACATTGGCCTAGGCACCCCTACCAAGTTCTTCAAACTTATGTTTGACCCTGGTAGTGATCTCACTTTTACTCAATGTGTCCCCTGCATTAACTTTTATAACAAAAAAGACCCATTTTATGACCCAACCCAATCCTCGACTTTCACCACCAACGAATGCATCTCTAACTATTGTACCCAACTTCCTCGATTAGGTTGCTCACCTACCATCACCTGTCTCTACGAGCAAAAAAATGTTAGTCGTGCTATTACTAAAGGTTCCCTCATTTAAGACACCATTTACCCACTTACCACCAACTTCCTAGTCCGCCCTATGTAACATTTTATGAGAAAAAAAATTATCAATTACACAATGACACCACCACTATTTAATCTTGACACGTGCTATGACATCACTAACTTCAAGCATGTGGTGTTACCATAGATTTTGATGATCTATGATGGTAAAGTGACAGCTAACTTAGATTTCTTAGGGATACTTTTGGTGGCCAAAAAATCTCAAGCATGCTTATCATTTATTGAAAATAAGGATGGTAGTAAGCTTGTGGTTATTGGTAATATGCAGCAAACAGGTTCAATGTAGTCTATGATGTGGGGAACTTACAAATTGGTTTTGGGACTAATGGTTGTAGCTAGTAATGGTTCAATTGAGTTAATTGAGTTAAATGAAATTTATTTATGTAGCCAGAATGAATAGGTTTCATCATATTGGCTATAAAATCAGGGTGTGCGAGATAATGAATGCGTCAAAAAAAAAAAAGTTTGATTGTATCAAAATTTTATGAAATAATTAAATAGCAAGTAAAGGAAACTTTATATAAGTTCATGAAAACCATTAAGATGTGCTTAATTTCTTTATAACTAAGGGAAAATAATGACATTATTTGTTGGAGGATAGAATTTTGATTATCAGAGTTAAAATCTCATCGTTCTTTTCAAAAGAGCTTGTACTTAAAAATAATGAAGATTGCTTATGGTGATGATTTTGTTCAGTGTCAGAGTATTCCAAACTAAAATCATCACATGTTTCTTCAACTTGATCAATTTGGTTCTCATTTAGGCTTCATTTTTTTCTCTATTCGCTAAATGGAGGCATTTAAGGCTTCTGAGTTTGGCCAACCCATTGGGCCACCCAACTTAAGACATTAATGCTTTAATGCAACCAATCCCATGTTCCTTAAATATGGGGACATTTAGCTGATTTAGGCAAACCCACTTACTTATCACATACATGACCATAGAACTCATGATCTATAGTTGCTAGCCAAATATCCCAACCAACAAATTAATGAGAGTTGAAAAATGATAAATTATGTGATTTACATTTTTATAATTTTGAAGAATTTCTTTCTAAATAATATGCCACAACACACAAAAAAAAATTCTAACTCCACTATCTACATCCATCATGTATGTGTATGTTCATCCATATTTGTTATACAATTCTCAAACCTATGTTCATCCATAAAAAAAGTTCTAATCTCCAGCTGAGGCTTCAATAATTGGGGCCAAAGGTGCAGACATTGAAGCCCTATCCAAAGTGTCTTAATGAAATTTCTTGCTTTATTTGATCAGTGATATAATTTGATATGTTCCAAACATATTAAGCTTTTATAGTAAAATAAAATTATAAAATACGAGGGATTTAGCAGACTAATGCTCTCACTTGAAATCATTTTTAATTTTTTATATATCATATAATTTTAATTTTACAAATAGAATTTTATATAAAAAATTTTAATTTATAAACCCTATTAAATTTTTGAATTTAGAATTATAAATACCTGTTGAAAGAATATTGCTAAAGTTTTAAAAATAATTAATTTTTGTGCACGATTAAAAAATTTATGACTCCACAAATTTCAAAGAGAAACTCTATATCTCCAACAAGCTCTCTATGATATTGATTTAGAGTAGTGTTATGATGCCATGGAACTTATTTTTTTCTTTGATGGACGTCTACTCATCGAAGACTATTAGGACTTGGGACGTGTTATTGAGATCTTCTTTTCGTATATGGAGGTTGAATTGGAAAAATAAGTGAAGTATGTTTCTTTGAGGTTGAGAAAAGGTTCTAGTGCTTGGGTTGCACAATTATTACGAATGAGATACAGAGAAGGGAAATGATGGATTTGGAGTTGGCCTAAGATGAAATAGCTTTTGAGGGCTCATTTCTTCCCATTGATTTTGAGCAAATACTTTACCTTAAATATCTGCATTGAGTGCAAGGGGCTCATTCTATAAGTGAATATACATATGAATTCTACAGGTTGAGTGCATGGAATAATCTCAATGAATCCCATATTCAAATCATTGAATGATATATTGGTGGCCTAAATGTCATCTTATACAATAAATTTGAGTTAAGCTCGATTTGGTCATGATCTCAGGATGTAAAATTCGCATTGTAAGACAAAATGCAACTTAGTCATCATTAAAAATTACGCTCAACTAGTCACCAATTTATAGAATTGGCTGTGGAAGGTAATAAATCCAATAACCACTAACTAAAATTGTAGCAGCACTACCACAACAAAATCACCCAACCATGTCAACTACGATTAATCAGGATAATAAACTGAACTAAAAACTTAAAGTACAGACCTGTTAATTGACATGCTATTTTATACATTAGGGTATTTCATATATCTTTATTATAATTTTGTGTGCTTTCATTTTAGGCTTTAAAGGTGTATATTGCCCAATGGTAACCCTCAATATTTCTTGAATTTGTTGCCAAAGTTTCTAATACACAATAATCCAATAATTTTTATAATAACTTATACATAAATAATGAATCATTGATAAAATTTATGATTATATTAAGATAATCAAAAATCTTTATAGAATAATTTGTTTTATTTCATTTAAATGTAGTCCTATAATACATGCCTTATGTATAGTATTTATATCTTATCATAATGGAGTTAAACTATTTATTTTATGATAAATACCACTTGACCTCTAAAATTTATAATAATCTATCATTATATATGCTTTGTATATCAAATATACTTTTAGAGAGAGTAGAATGTTGTTGGGAAATTCCTATTATGTTATTAAGTAAATTTTTTTGGATTAGATGGAGAAAAATATTTGATCTATTTTTATGTAGGTCTTCATTTCTAATGTGCAATATTGATATTAGAAATTAGATCAAGAAAATGTTTAAAAATCACAGGATGACATGCAGATTCAGCAAAGGTAAATATTGGAGGAGCTGTAGAAAATGGGGGGGTAGTTTACTGGAAAGCAACCAACCTCGAGAAAGGAGAATGATGATACATGTTATGACTAGACTACATGTGTTTGTAGATTTTATGTTGAGTTTTTATTGAATAAGAACTGGACATTTATCTTATAAGTATTTAAAATTTTCTTTTAATTGAATTTGTAATTACTTTAGCGTTACTATTCTTGTGCAATGTTGAAATGTTATTGTAGAAATGTTGAAATGAACTATTTTGATTGGATGTGATTGTACAAATGTTATGTTACAATAATCGAGGCAAGGTGGATTTTGTTTGTTATGTTGCAGGTTTTTGATGGATTTTGGGCTGAAAAACTATAAAAAAAAGGACAATAGGAGTTTTGTGTTTTATTTTTGGCAATCATTATCTGCCAGGATTATCAGCAAAATCCCAAAAGTAGCTTCTTGTAGAATTTTTGTCAAAAGGTGCCATCCAAATTTCTTTCGGTTGGCCATTAAATATTTGAACAGATACTACTAATTAATTTATGATGGATAGCTCTTCCGCTAATTCCAAAGAAAAAAATTTGTCGAAATTACTAGCAGAATATTCAAAGGTAAATTGACTCAAAATGCTGCATTTTTCTTCCACGTTTATGCTAAAAATCTACTAGTACATCATCAAAATTGTTTCCAGTAGAAAGTTTTCTAAGTAGGCCACTCTCCGATGTGCATCTCACTAGCAAAAAGAAATCTACCTAAAAGCAATTATTTTCGATGGATTTAAAACTTTTTTTTGGATTAGATGGCCGTGGGAAATAGCCATTTCTACTTTAGTGAATGATAATATGTTGTGAATGAATCTACATACATATTGTTATATATGAGGCTATCATCATCTACTGTAAGAAATTTAGACAGATAGACAAAAAAGGCTTGATTCAGCATCAAGAGACTAAATGACACCTCCAATGCAAAAAATAGAAGCAACAAAGGGATTGAGATCACCCTCTTCTCTCACCTCAGTATTTTTAACATCAACATCTTGAACTCGAATGATGAAAGTTAATATATATATAATATCATTTTTATCATTTTGAAGGACATTCATCAAAAAAATATTTCACCTCAATGAATAAATTAAAGACATGATTCCTCATAGTTATTTGAGCTTATACTTCCAGGACCATTTTCACCTTACCTTCCTGCAATGAAGGGAATCATAAGATCTAAGAATGAAGTCAATAGTGTTGTGAATGCTATTATGAGATAATAATTATTATTTACCATTTCTCAACTTTTAGAAGAAACATCAAAAGATACTCAAATAATATTTATTGACTCTAAATTTAAAGTAATTTGCTACTCATATTTTGATTCTTTCATCACGATAGATGGAATAGAGGTTGCTCCCACTTATAATATATAAGTTCTAATCGAAAAACTTAAATACCAGTGTTAAGCTTTCTTCTCAAATATATTATATGTATATTTTTGATGGTCTATCTATATTAACTCTCACCATGATCACCCTATTAGTCACCTTATAGAACCATTTTTACAATTAATGTCTAATTCAAGTTAGTGGATATTAGGAAATCTACATTGCAATTTTCAATCATCTGGTGATTTCCATATTCATGAAAATTATATCTATCTTCTAATTAAATTTAAAACTTTCTCCATAACAAGGTATATTATAAATCATAGGAAATAAATCATTTGATCGCTCCTAATAGCTCTGATGAGCAAATTATATAACTTTTGATGGCTCAAATAATAACTAATCTTTGATTGACTAACTCTAGGAAGTCGAAGAAATTCATAAGTTATTTTACAAGAGTTATCTATCTTTCATGGCTCTTTGACCAATCAAACCCTTATTATTGAAACACAATAAATGGAAACACCCAACGAACACAAATTAACTAGAACAAATGATAACATACTAAAAACTTCACACCCATATGTTGTGACACATGACCCAGAGTTTGAGATTTTGATGATTATAAATAATGTCGCCTAAACTACTATTCATTGAATATTATTTATTGTTTGCTATTGTCCATGAGTACTAACATTTCAGGAAGATCATAAGCTACTCAGGACAATAGGAAGACTCAAGACTGGTTAGATTAGGAGTATGAGTCTGATAATGTAATTTGTTATTTATTATATTTTTTATTTTCTTGAGTCTGGCCACAAACTGCATGTAATTCTGAGAAACCTTGCACACACAAAGGGGGAGAGGGTTTTAAAAGTAAAAAATGTAGATTTTCTTTCTTTGGTGATCATACTATACGACTTTATTTTGTACTGTATGATTTGTCTTGTAAAATGATTTCTGTGAATAGATAGTACTGTATGAATACTATCTTACAGTATGATGTCTTCCAAATCCAAAACCATAGCCATGAAATTAACTTAAGTTTTTCTCACCATTCGTACTGTACGAAGGACTTCATAATGTAGGAGTTATTTTAAATACTTACTTATATTAACCCGTGATTAGTGAAATAAATTAAGGCTTAATTACTAATTGAAAATCATACTATATGAACACATTCGTACTATACGATGAACAGAGATGAATTCTGATCATCCTGAAGATCATCCTGGACGATCCCTTATTTTTGTCTCATCATATCGTACGATGGCTATCATACCATACAATGAATAGAGATGACATTTGATCATCCCAGAATTCGTCCTGGATGATGCCTTGATTTTGACCATTTGTACTATACGATGTGTATCGTACCATACGATGAACAGAGATGACATTTGCTCATCCCAGCTATTGACCTAGACGAGCAGTAGTGTTGAGGATCATACCGTATGATTTATTATCATACTGTATGATTAGATTTTGAATTGTTCGTGCACCTTCATAGCAGGATGAAGCTTGTTTATACATATCACTGTACAATTGTAACATCTACTTTGAATATTTCAGGAAATTAGGAGCCTGCTTTATGTATTAAATTAGTAATCTTTTTGAGAGAGATAGAAATAGGGGAACGTGATTAGAGAAGGAATCCTTGGGAGAGAGCTCTTGAGAAGTTTTTAGGTTTTGAGAGAGAAAGGAGAAGGTGAGCTTGGTGAGGGAGAAGAGGTGTGAGGGAGATCATAGAGTTGCTCCGTTCTTGCTGCATCTTGCACCTCCTGTGGCCCGGGAAGAACTTATAAGAGGCTCTCTAAGGGCGAGACTCTTCTATATCCATGACCATGAAGGTACTATGCCTTCTCCATGAGGGAGAAAAATGAGAAGGTTCCTGCCGTCGTCAGGAGGGTGAAAACAATGCTTGGCACTCCGCCACGCCGGGTTAGTGAAAGGGAGTATTATAAGGGCTTCTCCGCCTTACCAAGGGGGAAAAAAGGAGAGCTATAGTTTGTAGTGAAATTCTTGGAGTGGAGGACTCCGGGGAGTGGATGTAGGTCATGGTTTGATCGAACCACTATAAAAGTCCGGTGTGTTTTTTCCTTATCGCTTATTATTTTTTTCTTGCACTTTATTTTCATAGTATTTGCGTGGTGAACCACCTTTAGGAATAAACTAAACATGCTAATCTTTCAAGAGGTTATAGAATAATTTATATTTTATAAAGTTACGATATCTTTTTTTTTAATAGATAAAAGTTATCATATTCAATTATATCAAAAGTTCTTTTTGGAAAAGAAAAAAGTTTTCCAATGTATCATTTAGTGACCACACGCACACACACACACACTCATACACACACACAGACACACACAGATACACACACACACAGTTATATATATATGGGGGGGGGATCCAAAAATTTATGCCTGACCTCCTTTGCTTTTGTGGGAGTTTTTATGAAATAAGTTCCAAGGTAATTTTTCATAAGATAAATTGGGTTTCTAGATAAGACAATGTTGCAAATTTGGATTCAAAGATTATAATTTTGATTATAGCAAACATTTCTGACACTTCTATTTTTATACGATTATCCTACATACTAACATCTAAGTCTACAAGGTCAATTACAAATCAAGCCAGCTCGAGATTGGGTAGATTAGGACTAAGTGAGTCTGTAAACTTTATTTAAGTGTTTTTACCTTTTCTTGAGTCAAATGTAATAAAGTGGGTCCTGATGCTAGGTAACCTGGAACACACACACTCAGGGGAAATATTCTATCAGTTCCTAGAGTTTAATTTTTTTTATCATATCATTGTGGATGATCAGTTAAAAAAAGAAAACCTAATTAGGGCATCATGGTTAAGGCATGCGCAATCATGCAAATCGTCCTTGATGATATTAACATCATCTTGGATGATAGGCTCCATTCAGAAAGAATAACTTGCTAACTCTTTTAGGCATGTTATTATTTTTGGACATCATCTAGGTCAATATCCTAGACGATGCCTTATAATTATGCTTAACTTAGTCAGATTAATAAGAGTTAATTAAAGTTTGATTGATCAATCATATCATTTGGAACAATCGCAAGATCATCTAGGATGATCACTTAAACAAACCTTAGTTTGTTTCTCGATGACTAGAATATTATTCTAGTTAATATGTATTGATTTGTACTAATCAGATGGGATGATCCCAAATTGTTTGGGACTATCAATTATTTTTTGCATCTTCTAAACTAGTAAAATCTAGCCAAATAGAGTAATTATGTAGACAATATTCAACATCTTAAACAAATCATCCAGGATGATCATGAAATCATCCTGAATGATCAGTTATTTCTTTATCATCCAGACGGGTAAAGTCTGACTGAATAGAGCAATTGTTTGGAAGATAGTCAATAATTTATACAAATCCTACAAGATGATGTATTATCAACTTGGATGATTAGAACAAACAAACATTCTAATTTTCCAACCTCCTCTAGATCATCCTGGCTGATTGAGCTAAATTTGTACTACTCGTACAGGTCGATCGATTGATTATCCTAGATGATATTTAGTTATTAATTGCAAATTAGGGAAAATTTGAAGCCTTCTTTATAAGCTCACTTGTTTACGCAAAAAGTAATCTTTTACTATTGTCCAGACTTGAGAGAGCCAAAATAAGAGGGAGAGTAAGGGAGAAAGAGAGAGGATCTTGTGAGGGCGAGTTTATAAGGGCTTCATAAAGGTTGCTCCAAGTAAGGGTCTGAGTTGTCTTCTCTAGTTGTCATCCTTGGTTTCATGGAGGTTCTATAGAGGTCTACTTCAATAATTGATTATGGTTCTCTGCCTACTTCAGGAGGAAGCAAAAGGAGTTGGGTCCTCTTCCTACTTTAGGAGGAAGTAAAAAGAATTGGGTTCTCTGCCTCCTTGAAGTCATTGGAAAGGATGTTTGTATAGGCTTATGTGCCTTGCTCTAAGAACAAAAGTAGAGTAACTGAGTTTAGTGCAATACCCAGAGGAGAGGATTTAGGGAGTGGACGTAGGTCAAGTTGATCGAACCACTATAAAATTCTTTGTATTCTTTCTTATTGTTTTTCCATATTTAATTTATGCACTTTAATTTTCATGGTGAATGTTGTTTTGATTTAGGAATATGGATTTTATTTAAAAATTTTTAAAAACACCAATTCACCCCCCTCCTAGTTAACCTCGGGCTAGTTCATAAGGGCTTAACATCTCTAACAAACTTTCAAGTGGTATCAGAGCGGGATTTAAAAAAAAAGAGTTTTTGAAAACTCTTTAATTTTGATCCATGGCTAACTTTGGAAATCAATACTGTAGAAGGGTATTATATTACCCTACCACCTTTGTTTGACAATAAACCTTTTTATTTTTCAAAAACTTGAATGTTTACATTTTTATAATGAATTGACTATCGCATGTAGATACATGTTAAGGATGAATATTCACCACCAACTCGATAAATTAATGGCATAAAAACTAAACTTCCTTTTATTAAATGAATATTTGATGATAGGGATTTAGCACAACTTAATGCAAAATATTTCAACTTTTTTTTTGCATTAAAATCAAAAGATTACATGCATGTTTCAACAAGTGCTACTAGTAAAAAAACATGAGATAGATTGTGTATTACTTATGAAGTGACAAATGAAATTAAGCAATCTAGATTGAATATCATACTGCATGACTATGAACTTTTTATATGAAACCCACTGAATCGATATCTGATATGTATGCTATGTTTACTCAAATTTTCACCTCTCTGCATACCTTAGGAAGAGGGCTAACTAACTATGAAAAAGTTTATAAAATTTTGAGATGCTTTCCTTCTTCCTTTAATTCTAAGAATACTGCAATAACTGAATCTAAAGATTTTAATACTTATTCTATTTATAACTTACTTAGATCACACAATACTTATGAGCAAGGTGTAAACCAAAGACAACTTGATGACGATGAGAAAAAGAAGAAGAAGACTATGGTGCTAATGGCTAACATTACGAATACTTATTCTTCTAGGTTTGAAAGTGATTATGTTGCCTTAATCATTATAAAATTCAATAGCTTTCTAAGTAAGAAGCAAAAGCACCATCAGAAGTGGAATAAAGATAAGGGTAACAAAAATTTTAAAAATTCTATTGATATGATTTGTTTTAAATGGAAGAAGCTGGGATATGTTAAATTTGATTGTCCTACACTTAAGGCTCACCAAAGTAAGGAGAAGGGAAAGAAGAAACCTAAGTTCAGGAAGGACAAGAAGTGGTTCCGAAAGGTGACTGGCCAGATTTTGCATCTGACTCCTCTGAGATTGAAGTTGAAGAGGAGATAACAAACTTGTGCTTGATGGTAGACATACATCTTGGTTAGTCCTACCAAGAAGAGGTATGTGAATTAACCTACAATCAATTACTTAAAGTTTTTGAAGAAATTCATGCATCATATAAGAAACTTAAGAAATGCATGCTAGATTTTAAATTTTCCAATCATCTTAAAGAAGTAATATTAGGAGACCCTTCTCAAGGTGTTAAAACTAGGTGTGGACTTAGGAAGGAAGTAAACTACTCAGCCTTTATCTCAATGACTAAACCCACCAATATCAATCAAGCCCTATCTGATGAGTTTTGGATCTTAGCCATGCAAGAGGAATTAAACCAATTTATTATGAATGATGTTTGGGAGCTTATTAAAAGACTAAAGGAATAAAGTGTAGTTGGAACCAAATAGTTCTTCAAGAATAAGATGAATGATTCTAGTGCGGTGGTTAGAAATAATGTGAGATTGGTGGCTAAGGGGTACAAATAAATAGAAGGAATTTATTTTGAGGAGACTTTTATCCCTGTAGCTAGATTAGAAGCCATTAGAATGATATTAGCATTTGTCTGTTATAAGTGATTTTCAAATGGACATCAAGAGTGCCTTTTTAAATGGGTTAATAAAAGAGGATATTTTTGAAGAGGAACCCCCAAGTTTTGAGAGTTCTTAATTTCCAAATCATGTTTATAAACTAAAAAAGGCCTTTATGGATTAAAATAGGCACTGAGAGCTTGGTATGTGAGGCTTAACACATTCCTAAAAAAAAGGAAGTTTATTAAGTGGAGTGTAGACACCACCCTTTTTCTGAGGAAAGTAGGAGATGAGTTACGCATTGTTTAGATCTATATTGATAATATAATTTTTGAATCTTCTAATAAAAATATATGTGGTGATTTTTTAAAATAATGAGTAAGGAATTTAAGATGAGTATGATAAGAGAGTTTTCCTACTTTTTGGGGTTTAGCATAAGACAATTAAATGATGAAAAATTTCTAAATCAATCAAAGTACATTAAGGGCATCATGAATAAATATATGAAATGGATAAAGCTTAGCTAATAAAAACTCCCATGACCTGTAGTGTTCAGTTGGATAAGGACCCAAATGGAAATATACTGATTAAAGAAGTACATAGAAATTTAATATCCTAGGATTAACACTTCTTTTGAGATTATTAGATATTTTTTATTTTAATTTTGCAGGATGTAGGATTGATAGAAAGAGCACTTCTTGAACTTACCGATTCGAAGGACAATCTTTAGTCTCCTAGCCTAGTAGAAAATAAAATTTTGTTGCACATTCTAATGTTGAAGCTGAGTATATTGGCTTAGGAAGTTGTTTGGTTCAAGTCCTTTAGTTGAAGCAACAAATTCTTTATTTAGGATTACTTGAAGGCGCAATTTTAATCTTTTGTGACAACACTAGTGCGATATTCATCCCTACGAACCCTATCCAATATTCAAGGACCAAACACATTGATATAATGCATCACTTTATTAGAAACCATGTGATCAAAGGAGACATTAAGTTACACCAAGCGACAACTGAGAATTAAATGGCTGACATCTTTACTAAACCACTAGCCTTTGACACATTCAGTACCTTAAGGACCAGATTGGGTGTGATTGACATAAATACATGAACTTGATGTTTACTGAATTCTAAATTTTATATTCTGTTGTTTGTTATTTTTTTTACTCTTTCTTTTGTTTCAGACTTGTTGTTTTTTTTTTACTTTTTATTTGCTATTATATTTTCGTGCTTTTCATTTCTGTTGTTTTTAGTTTTCTTCTTTTATTTTTTTATTTTTTTTTTGTCACTACTGAAATGATATTTAATGCTTTCCTTTTATTTTTGAAAATTTGTAGTCAATATTTTATATCCCTAAATTGGTAAAAGGGAGAAATTCCCTTTCTCTAACTACTTTTAGAGGTGTAATTTTTTTTCTAAACAAAAAGTCTATCTCAATTTAATAACTGGACTTTGTGTTTGAGATCCTTTCTATCTTGCTATAGTAATCTATCTTATATATATATATAATTTTCAAAGTTATTAAATAACTTTCAAGCTTTTGTAATATTGTCGTTGCATTTATCATATGAATCTGATTCTGCTTTATGGTTTACTTTTCCTTATATTAGAGAGTGGGTTTTTCTTCTCTAATATCTATAAGATATTTTCACAACTAAGAGTATTTAAAAGTTTTGAAAGGCATTTGGCTTGCAAAAACGACCAGAGGCATAAAATGAGCCTAAAAAGATAAAAATTTGAAAAGATGCGTATTGATCGCCAAAAAAATAAAAGATACACAAAGTGTATCAAAAATAAAAAATTGCATAAAGTGTGCCAACCAATTGATAAGAGGCATAAAATGAACCCACAAGAAAGCAAGCTTTCTTCTCTTTCATACATTTAAATCTTAGAAGAATTCATGTGTCACTTGATATTTTCAAATGCTTGATTTTGAATTTTGTGATTATGACTAATTACTTTAGTATATTATTCTATAAGATATTTTTTCTAGAATCATGTTTTGAATGGATCTCTTTTTCTTACATAATTAACTTTTTTATGCAAGATCTTTGTTTTTAAAATGTAGTTTGCCCTATAAAATGTCTGAGCAAGGGCTAACTTGATGGGTTGAACTACCATTTTTTCAATTTTGACAATGTTAACTCATGGATTCTTACAAAATTTTAATTCAATCACATGAAAAATTTATCATATTTGTTTGATTAAAAAAAACTTATTTTCATTCTTTTTGTCATTTTTATCATCTTTTTTGTTGTTTTATTTTTATTTTTTACTATTTTTTCTTATTTTCGAGCCTTCTCTAATCATCTATATCTATCCCTAAATCTTCAATTTTTTATCAAATCATCTTGGACAATATCTTTACATCACCCTTCACCTACCATGAGACAGTTGATATGACCTTTTTGATTAATATCATCCTGGATGATACATTATTGTCCCAGATGATCTGATCAAATTCTGCTTCAATTGTTTATGATCAGCCTAGTTAATACTCTTCATCCTGGACTATCTCCTAAAATTCTGCTCAATTATTGGTGATCATCTTGGATGACCCGCCTGTTCATCATGGATGATTCATATGGTAAAGTTGTTACACATTTTAAATTTTGTCGGTATGATCTATTATTATGGATCGTCCCGAATAATCCACCAAATTGTTTTGGATAATCTACTCTTTTAATGGTCATTCGGCTTGACTCCTCGGGATGATCGCCTATATCTAATTGTCCTTAATGATATTTGATCATCCTGGAAGATGTAATTGCCTTTTTAACCAATCGTCATGGATGCAATAATTTGGCCTGATCATCCTAGATTATTCTGCAATCATCTTGGATAATCAAGCCATTTCTTTATAAATAACAGCTCTCAAACATTTTTTTCCCATGCAAAATCCTTCTATTCCTCTTTGGTTTCACTCATTCTTTAATTTTCTTTTTCATAGCGGGTGGTAAGCGAACCATAATACTACTGGAAGTTCCTTGAGGGCCACTATTGATCCTCATTTCACTAAGGTAGCTGACCAAACTGCCTACCTCCGCTACAAGACATTTGGGATCACCTTATTCAGGACTATCTATCCACGTACGCTTTCTTACACATCCTTGATCTTTTTATGCATACATCCCTCACCTTCATCCTTACCCACACCTTCCCCTTCAATTCTGAAGTGCTCTTTGAATTTTTTATAAGTCTTAGAATCAACTCTTCTTACGTTCCACTTCAATCCTATGTTAACAAAAATCCTGGTGAAATCACTTATCAAGACAATCATGAATTCCTCCAACTATTTATAACTGGGGATAAGATTCACATCTTATCTCATGATCCTGATTATGACTGGGCCCTAGCCAATCACTATCTTAGAAACACCTTTATCTCCTATTATGGTGGGGCCTACAGCACCTTAATCAAGGATGCTAGGATAATCCAACATGTCCTTCATACATCTGTTATTCCCAAAGTTGGTGATTGTGTCCACATCACTCCTCTCCTTTCGATCACCACCTTCTACATCATGGGCAATAAAGATTTCAATGCTACTGATCTTTTTTTCTATTACATTGAGCATCTCACTAGCATTAGGGATCGAGTGCTAAATCTAGCCTTAAGACACATTATAACCTATGTCATGGAAACTAAGTACAACCCTCAATATCCTACTCCACCAAATTTCTAGCTTGCCTTTTACACCAATAGCTCCTTCCACATTTTTCATAGAACTCATCTCCACCTGGAGTACAAAGAAGCTGAGGGAGCTAAGGCAGAAGCTGCACCTATACCTATTCATGCACCTACTCCAATCTGCTAGTACTCACAACTAGATCAGGTGGTTGAGATATTCGACCAGTGGAAGATGAGGTTCAACTCTTACATTATTGTACTGGAGCAGTAACATCCATAGGTTGTTGTTATATTTGATTCTTACGTGATTCACCAGTAGCAGTAGCATGACCAAGAAATGGCCTGGTTTGGGGAGGAATTCACTGCTATCTCTAGCTTCTTTTAGTTGCCACCACCATGCGCTTCTAATGATCAAGGCCCATTATACTTGAAGTTTTCTTTCATTGTGTCATTTTCTGTGATGTTGTTTATTTCTGTATTTGAAGTATAATTTTTATTTTGTGGTTTCCTCTTGTGATGTCAAAAGGGGGAGTAGAGGTAGTATTTTTGTTGGTTCGTTGTATATTTTTTTACTACTTTTGTCTAGTGTTTTGTACCATAACTTTGACTTTCATAAAATTTGAATTTCTTGATTCACATTTTTTTCTTAATGTCATGTTTTAATTAAACTACTTAAATTGAATTTTTTTACCAAATATTTGTCATCATCAAAAGGGGGAGATGGTTGCAAATATGGATGCAGAGATTATAATTTTGATGATAGTGAATAATTCTGACACTTCTATTTTTCTACGATTATCCTGCCTACTGACAATTCAGGTCCACAAGGTCAATTGCCAATTAAGCCTACTTAAGATTTGGTAGATTACGGCTGAGTCAATTTGTAAACTTTTGTTAAGTGTTTTAACCTTTTCTTGAGTCAAATGTAATAAAGTGGATCTTGATGCTAAGTAATCTTACACACATACTAGGAGGAAAAATTCTATCTATTTTAAGATTTTTTTAATTTTGGTCATATCATTTGGGACGATCCAAAATCATCCTGATGATTAGTTAAAATAGAAACCCTGATTAGGACATCATGGTTAAGGCATCTGTAATCAAGAAAATCATTATAGATGATATTAGCATCATCCTGAATGATAGGCTAAAATTAGAAAGAATCATTCATCAACACTTTTAGGTATGTTATTACTTTTGGACGTCATCCTGGACAATGCATTCTAATTATGCCTAAATTAGTCATACAATTAAGGAAATCAATTAAAGTTTAATTGATCGATCATATCTTCTAGGATGATTAGAGGATCATCTGGGATGATTAATTAAATAAAACTTAGTTTCTTGTTGGATGACAAGAATGATGTTTTAGACGATATGTATTAATTTGTATTAATTGGCTGTGATGATCCCAAATAATTCGAGACAATCAATTATTTTTTATATTATCGAAACATGTAAAATATATCTTAACAGAGTGATTATCTATACAATATTGAACATCTTGAACTAATCGTCTAAGAAGATTGTGAAATCATCCTAGATGATCAATTATTTCTTCATCTTCAAGATAGGTATAGTCTGGCCGAACAGAGTTATTGTTTATATGATATTCAATGATTTGTACTAATCATATAGGATGATGTCTTATCAACCTGGATAATTAAAAAAAATAAACCTTCTAATCATCCAACCTCCTCTAGATCATCAAGGCTGGTTGAGGTAAATTTGTATTGATCTTACAGGCTGATCGGTCGATTGTCCTAGATGATCTTTGACGATTAATTGCTAATTAGGGAAATTTTGAAGTCCTTCTTTATATTCTCTCTTGTTTACTCAAGAGGTGATCATTTGTTGATGTCCTGACATAGAGAACCAACAAGAGAAGGAGAGTAAGGGAGAAAGCGACAGGTTCTTATTTAGGATTCACAAAGGTTACTCCAAGGAAAGGTCTGAGTCGTCTTCTCTAGTCATCATCCTTGGTTCTTTGGAGGTTCTAGAGAAGTCAACTTTAGCAATAGATCGAGGTTCTTTGCCTACTTCAGGAGGAAGAAAAATATTTGGGTCCTCTACCTAGTTCAGGAGGAACCAAAAGGAGTTGGGTTCTCTGCCTCACTGGTGTCGGTGGAAAGGAGGTTTGTACATGATTCTTTTCATTACTGTGGGAGAAAAAGTTTTGTCACTGAGTTTAGTGCAATACTCGAAGGAGAGACTCTATGGAGTAGATGTAGGTCAAGTTTATCTAACCACTATAAAATTCTATGTGTTCTTTCTTATTGTTTTCCGCATTTAATTTTTGCACTTTAATATTTTTTGTGAATGTTGGTTAGCCTCGAGCTAGTTCATAAGGGCTTAATATCCCTAACAAACTTTCACACAAACCTAGAGATTTTTCACTTATTTTATAAGGACTTTATGATCTGAGTTCAGGATTACAATAGAGTTAAGCCCCTATAGTTAACTACCCCTCCCGATAATAAGATAGAACTTTTGATAAAGGCTAGTCATCAAATAAATTTATGGAAATGGGTAGTATATGACATATAATAGCAACATTGGTTTTGGAATTTTTAAGGTTTGATTTTAAAATTTTGAAATTTTATCATCTTGTACTTAAAATGGATGGTAAGGGGATGGATGATTGACCTGATTTATCGGGTCATCATGGTCCATGGTCTGCATAGTTAAAGGAGGTTGTTAACCCAAACTGGTAGAATGATCTTTATAAAAAGCCATGAGTTGCATCGTTCAAAGGTACCTTGTAGATCTTGGATTAATTTTTTGCCAAAGCAGTCTAATTTTAATCCACCTTAGCTAATAAAGTGTTTTGATCCATATAAATCATGTCATATTGATTTATAACAAAAGGATTTTATTCCATTAGGGAGTATAGAGGCTCTAGCCATGAAAATAATTTAGTGGTCTCATTTGATGACAATTCACCCAGTTCAGAAGGCCCGAATTATAACCATTTACTAGTAGTTCTATTTAGTGGCAAAATTATCGGTTAGAGGACACATGCCACATCCTTACTGGCAAGAGACCATTTCTATTTGTGAATAAATCATAGTAATATTATTGAACAGACATTAGTTCTTTATGAGCTGAACTGATTTTTAGATTCATCTACCTTAGTAGACTATTATGAAGGCTGAATGGGTTTCATTTTATGTGTTTAATGATTAATTCTATTTTAAATATTTTGGAATTTAGAATTTCTTCATATTTTGAGCTTTTGTAGGTATTTATGTGGCATTAAAAGTTTGGAATTAACCCCTCCAGTTGATATCTACGTTCATTAAGGCAATCATCAGCATAATAATGGGAAATTATATTTTATGGATTAATGGGAAATTGTATTTTATGGATTGAACCTTATTAATTTTTTTCGCTTGCGATAGATGATCAGGTTCTCTATAGGCTTTATGCCTTTATTAGAGAATTTTTAGGACTATAACGCTTAAATGCCTAATATGAACATATAGAACAAAATATTATTGTCGTTACCATGACTGTATATTATTTTTTTGGTTTAAGTTGTGTGGACTCCAGTCCTATCAAAGAGAATGATTGAACTTGAAATTAAATCCATTTCATCACCAGTGTAGCATCCTTAGATGTCACATTTGTAAATAAAATATGCTTTACGGAAACCATGCGGGTGTTTAAGGGCTATTTTTATAATTATCTATTTAACCTTATCAATTCTATCTGATTTCCTATAGAAGATCCAATTCATTATCAGCTTGATGCTTTTATCAGTGAATTTTCTTGATCTCATGGTTGTGTATCTATTTAGTGGTTCGAGCCGTGTTGACTCCTACCCAATCACATAGAATGATTAACCTCAAACTTAAGTTCATTTCTAAAGCCATGAATCATCCATTAATGTTACATGTGTAAATATAACATGCTCGTCGGGGCCCATGCATGCATTTATGGGGCATTATTACAATTACCTGTTGAAACATATCAACTCTATCTAATTACTGATAGTGGATCTGGTTTGAACTTGGAAATATCATATGGTCTGTGTAACATCCTCAAACGTCATGTGTATACCCATAACATGCTCGTCGGGGCAAATGGGATTTTTTTATTGCATATGCATTTCTTTGTGTTTCTATATATAGATGTTATGGTGCATGTGGGGTGGGGTGGGGGGGGGGGGGGGACTTTTTTTTTTAAATATTTTTGTTGTGCGGGCAAATGTAATTTTAATGTGCGCCCCATTCCATTTGAGAGCTTATACCTACTTTTTCTCTTATGTAGGTTTTAAGGATCAGGTGGTCTGGCTTCACATCATAAGCAAGGCTTCTTTTATAGAATTTGCACACATCTGTTAGAGCTTATCAAGTGTTGGTTAGGGGATTTTTATGTTGGTGATGGGGCGAAGGCTAGTGTCAAAATTTTTGGATAAGTCTAAGTACAATATTGGTTAGTAGCCTTTCATTTTTTAAAATGTAGATAATAGTTACTTGGCCAAAAAGATAGCTTATATAAGGAGCAGGGTGTTAATTAATAAACATAAATCATTAGTATCAGTTGAAAGTTATATAGTGATTGTAAGCATTAGGGAGTGATTAACATGACCAATCTCCTTCTAATTATTGGAGAGGGTGATCTTCATTAAACTTTGGAAGTGTGCATTGGTGAATATAAATTATTGATAACTGGGATAATGAGAGATGAAAATAAGTATATATATAAAATTATATGTTAAATGATATTAATTATTGATAAAATCAGAAGTTATATGTATCATTAGAGCTGTTGGAGGTGATAGGAGAGAGCCAATGATTGATTTTGTATGATTTTTTTATAGCTCATAATGGAGAGAACTTAAAATTTCATTGAAAACTATATATAATTTTAATTAATATGGAGATCACTAAATTATTGAAAATGGTCATTGTAGATTTATCATCAACTAATAACATGAATTAGATTAGAGGCTTTGATTATAGAGATGGTTCATATAAGTTGACTAGTAAGGTTATCATGGTGAGAGTTAACATAAACTAACCTTAAAAATTAATCATAATATACATATTAGGATGAAGCTTAATACTAGTCTTCTCAAGACATATGAAAATAAACAATGAGGGTTGTTATAACCATATAAATATATTTGTGGATTAGAATATTTATATTATAAGCTAATTTGGATTATAAGCTAATATGTATATATATTTAGATTTCATTTGGTTACCTAATTAATTCACTAAAGATTCCAAATATGCTTCGGTCCCTTGATTATATTTTATCCCATTTATGCTTGGATTACACAAATTTTGGTGTTGTTGGTTTTGTTTCATTGAGTGTTCAGTTTGAGTATAAGTTAGCTAAAATTAGAGTTTGGATGGCCCTGTATATAATATTGGAGGTTTCCAATTCATATATACATCGAGATTCATATGTGATCAAGAAGAATTTAGGTGATGTATAAAAAAGCAGAAAGAATAAGATATTGAGAATAGTATAACAACAAAAGAATAAGTCACCATCATAATAGAGCTTCAAATCTTTGCATTAGAGAACTTGAAGGAGTAAGCCGAGAGTTGGTGGGGCTTCATAGGAGTGGTTTATTGCACATAACACAGTAAATTTTTCACATTCAAATTTATATTCATACTTAATTTTTATTTCATGGAAAAATGTCAAATAATTGCACCTTTGCATTTTGATAAATCTCTTCTCTAATAATTTCCATCAGTAAAAAATAATTTTTGTTATTAAATTTGAATGTATATTTTGATCCAACATCTCATCCAAGAGAATCTTCACTCCCTCTAAAAGTCTCTCTTTCCAAAAGGCATAGAAAAGTATATTCCAATTAATAAAACTATTATTTTCTTGTTTACAATACTATTTTTTAAATTAAAATATTTCTTAATGCTTTTTTAATTCATGAACATATTAAATAAATTTTTATAGAAGCAATAATATTATGCTTTATTTATTTTTTTAATAATATCATTTGTTAGGTTGGTCAACTTTGGAGTCTAAAGGTTTTCGCTTGAGTTGATCTAAAATTGAATAGATGGAGTGTAATTTTAGTAGCAATTGACCTAGTGAGGGGATTATGAATTTGGGTGATCAAGTCATTAATAAGAGTACGTGTTTTAGAGATCTTGGATCTATTATGCAGAGTGATGGAGAAATTGATGGGGATGTTATCAGCATAATTGAAGTTGGATGGTTGAAGTGGAGGAATGCATCTGACTTATTATGTGATAGAAAAGTCCCCCCCTCAAATTTAAGGGAAAATTATATAAGATGGTGGTGAGACCTGCAACGCTTTATGTTGTCGAATGTTGGCCATTAAAAGACAAGCATAATAATAACTTAAGTTCTGCAGAGATGAGGATGCTTAGATAGATGAGTGGCTTGACCCTTAGAGATAGGAAACGAAATGAGCATATACGTGAAAAGGTTGGAGTTGCTCTAGTGGAAGATAATATTAGAAAGAGTCGCCTTAGATAGATTTGTCATATTAAACTGAGGCCTTTTAATGATCCGGTTAGGAAAGTTAAGGTATTAGATTTGAATTATATTAAGATAGGTAGACGTAGACCTAAAAATACTTGGTTAGAAATTATTAGAACTGATATTTCTTTGTTAGATTTAAATGAGAATTTGACTTTTAATTGGACACAATGGAAAAAAAGGATTCATGTAGCCGACCCCAAGTAGTCGGACAAAGGATTGTTGTTGTTGTTGTTGTATCATTCATTTGGTTGACAGGAAATTAAAAGAAAATGTTTTAGAAATAAGAGGGAGTTAATAAGAGAACAAAAACCATTGAAAAGAATAAGGTTCATTATTTTCTTGGCATGTTCATGTTCTATTTTATGCTTTTATGCTTCATCAATATTCTGAGTAAGATATGACACTCTTTATAGGTCACATCTAAGATTAGGAAAGCGGTAGATCCATGCGGCATGGGATTTGGTGAAGGGATAGAAAAACTTATTTTGTGATCACAAAGAGAAGCATATATATGCAAGTGATACAATATAATATATATGTATGCATGTATCATAGTATACATAAGAGTAGAGAATGAACTTATTATAGAATAAGAGAAGATTATGATATGATTGAAAAAAGGTTGTTGACAAGAGGAGAGGTTTGTTGCGAAGGAAGAAGTAGGAGAGGGAGGTCGAAGGCTATTACTTATGAGAGAGAAGTAAGGAGGCAGGATATGGGAGGGGTATGGTAGCTTCCACAAGAGGGAGGGGATAAATTAAATGCCCTAAGTTTCCCTTTCCTCCTTGAATGTAGAGAGAAAAAGAGAGAGCACAGACCTAGATAATCAAAAGGAGCGATAGGATTACAAAATTATCATGATTTCGTAAAAATGGAAAAGAGGATCGTGAGCTGACAATTGATCACGTGCGACTGATTGTGATTTTGGAGAAGTCAAAGAAAGAAGGGGTTTTGTCCGTGCAGCTCAATCTTAACAAATTAAACTTTAGGACTAGCCAATCTAGTCTCATATATTGTATTACAAGACTTTGATAATTCCAACAACTTCGAGTAGCTACTTTGTTCAGATGAAGAGCAAAGATTACATTTCATTTGATGTCTAAACTATTTAACATATTTTCTCAAAATCCAAAATTTATATGCTAGTTACATGGAGTACTAATGTAGAATAGGCTAGTAATTGTGTTAAACTTTTAAATAAACAATTCTTGTGATTTTCAATCAGGCAACATTTGCGGCTTTGATACACATACCATTTATCTACTTCTAATAGTTTCTCAACTTTTGA
>NW_021319518.1:2088920-2095295 GCF_001605985.2 Dendrobium catenatum | reverse complement strand
TTCAGTTATAAATTTAATTTAAAATTTTAAAAGATTATATTTTATAAAGAAATTAATTTCTAGAGCAAAATGATTTATAGCCCATTTCAACGATCAATTTCAAAAGGGTTTTTATATTAGAGATACTAACATTTCAAGAAGAAAGAAAAAAAAAACATGTCACAT
This sequence comes from Dendrobium catenatum, assembly GCF_001605985.2. NCBI lineage: Eukaryota > Viridiplantae > Streptophyta > Magnoliopsida > Asparagales > Orchidaceae > Dendrobium > Dendrobium catenatum. Next base: position 2,095,130 of record NW_021319518.1, on the reverse strand, counting down.
AAACATGTCATTTTTCATTGAAATCATAAAGATCACATACATTCATTTCAAATGAAACCACTCATAACAACACTTTTCATCATTACATAAAAAAACTTAAGAACTTACAAAACCACAACACGCATTGATGAAAACATTACATAGCATCAATCAATAAAGTTTAGTAGAAAGAAAAATAATAATTAATCCTAGAATTCAGAGGGGCCCTGATCTGGAGGACGAGGCTGACTGAACACTTAAAAATAACTATTCATCATAGCTCCATTCCTATTGACCATGTCGAACTAACCACGGATCTAACTCATGTCGTCCTGATATCTTGCATCATGTTAATTTAGTTGAGTCTCAATTTGATCAAAGCTTTGATTAAAATGAGTCTCCAAATGATCAAACCCCTAAACTATTTCTTGAAAGTAATTTTGGTCAAGTCCAGGTATAGGTGTAGGAGCTTCCCCTTCTCCCTCTTAATAATCACAATTAGAATTTTTATCTCTCCCAAAATGTGCCCAAAAAGAGGCATTAGTGAAGTAGATTGGTAGTTCAGTGGGATGATTAGGATATTTCAGATTGTACTTCTTATGAAGAATGTACGTATAAGATGTCCTAAACCCTTTTTTATCATCTTATGGTATGGAGGACTAAGTTCAGAATGGTTATACAGGTAGTCTATAATGAGTTGGGCTTGATTAATGGGCTTTTCATTCAAGATCATATAGGTAAATGTGAACAAAAGTGGAGTCATGTGCACACGATCATCAGCTTTAGGAGTAATCAATGTTCTTAAAACATGATGGATGATCCGATCATTTTGATTCAAAAAAATAAACTTGAGGCAAATGACTAACTTAGGAGACACCTCTAAGAAGTTTATTAAATTTAGACCAGTTAAAGTTAGCTCTAGAGTTCAAAGTGTGGGCTCAAATCCAATGGGTTCTTTGACAATAAAAGTTACCTAAATCTTCTTTGGTTATTTCTACATGTTATTTTTGCACATAGGAACTTATCCTAGAGTGGTCCTCATTGACTCTCATGTTTACCGAGAAATATTAAAAAATTTCTTTGTGGTAGGCTTAAATGAGTGTGAGAATGAATGATAGTTGAGTAGAGGAAAACAAAGGCATTATAGAGAAGGGAAGATCATCCAAGATTATAAGTCTATAGGGGGTGATCTTGGAATCAATATACCTAAATTTGCATAGTCAAACTTATTAGATAGGAAGTTAGAATCCACAGCACCACCAGAAGAAGAACCCTTAGAACCATATGGATATTTGCTGAAACTGGCCATTTCTTAGATGAGGACTCTAGAGAGTTTTTAAAGGAATATGAAATTGAATGAAAATGATTTTAAAGACCCTTTTATTTAAATAAAATCAAACAATCATATCATACATAATATGGATCATACTTATAATTAAAAAATAATATGGGAAAAAAATTTTCATACGTACGAATAAAAATTGCCAAAGATAAAACAACTTTTCATAAAATGCCATTTCTAAGGCATCCTTTTTTATAGGCTTTTTGACTACTTGATCGTACAGAAAAACACGTGATTGTTTGGGATGATTAGAATATTAAAGATTATTTTAAAGACGTTTAGGTTTGTCCCCTATAGAAATTGACATCAGTATCGCACATACGAAAATAATTTCATACATACAATCAATAATAAATAACTGACTCTAACTGGAAAAATTGTCCCAACACGTACAAAGGAATCTATACAAATTTTTTAGGATGATGACATCATCGTACAGTAGGAACCCTTTGAAAAACTTAGTTTTGTATACTCAACTTTCAAACCAACCATGCATATGCTATAAAATCCATATAGGATGAACAAATTTTGTATAATAAGATTAAAACACTTAAAAATAAGGTATAAAATAAAAAAAACTTCTCAAAATAAATTATTTCAATTAAATGTTATGCTTCCAAACTAAAAAAACACATAAAATAAAAATAAAACAAAAACAAACACACACAAACAAACAAAAATAAACAAATAGAAATAAATTTAAATAGACACAAATAAAGAATATATCAAGTTCGTAGAATATTTAATTTACGCATTAATATCAACCATACCTAACCTCATTCTTAGGGTGCTAAATGTGTCAAAGGCTACTGGTTTTATAAAAATATCTACAAGTTGATTTTCTATAGAAACATGATTCAATTAAATCTTTCATTTGGCTACACGATCTCTAATAAAGCAATGTCTTATATCCAAATATTTGGTTCTACAATATTGGATAGGATTCTTTAAAATGCAAATGACACTAATATTACCCCAAAAAATTTGAATTGCGCCTATTGAAAATCCTTAATCAATAAATTATTGTTTCAACCAAAGTACTTGTGCCACATAACTATATTAGGCAATGTATTCAACTTCAGTAGTAGATAGGGCAACAAAATTCTTTTTCCTACAGGACCAAGAACCTAAAGAATTTCCTACAAATTGGTAAGTTCGAGATATACTCTTTTGATCAACCATACAATCTATAAAGTATGAATCTGAATATTTAAAAATTTCAAATGAAGAGTTGTACTTAGAATACCAAATTCCTAAGTTTTGAGTTTCCAAAAGATATCTCAAAATCCTTTTTACCTCTATCAAATGTAATTTTTTTAGATCAGATTGAAATCTAGCACACAAATAAATACTAAATATTTTATATGGTCTACTAGTAGTCAAATAAAGTAATGATCCAATTATATTATTAAATTTCTTTTGATCAACAAAATTTCCCTTCGGGTCCTTATCTAGTTGAACTAAGGAACTCATTGGTGTAATTACTAGTTAGCATTATCCATTATATATTTCTTGAGGATGTCTATAACATACTTTGACTGATTAAGAAAAAATTCTTTTTTATTTTGCTTAATGCTAAAGACAAGAAAATAACTTAAATTACCCATTAAAATCATTTCAAATTCATTATTCATTGTTTTTGAAAATTCATCACAAAGAGTTTTATTTGTAGATCCAAATATGTTATCATCAACATATATCTAAATAATGAGCAGGTCATTTCCTAATTTCTTCAGAAAGAGAATGGTGTCCATACTTCTTTTCACAAAATATCTCTATAATAGGAAAATGCTTAACCTCTCTTACAAAGCCCTAGGTACCTATTTTTGTCTATATAATACATTTTTCAACTTAAACACTTGATTAGGGAATTTAAATTTTTTAAAACATGGAGGTTGCTTAACATAAATATCCTCTTGTATTACCCCATTCCAAAAAGAACTTTTAACATCCAGCTAATAAAATTTAAATCCTTTAAAATAGAAAAAAGATTAATAAAACCCAAAATAATTCAAGTATTGCTATATGGGCAAAATTTTTCTTTAAAATTAATCCCTTCTATTTAATTATACCCCTTAGCCATCAATATAGCCTTATTTCTAATCACAACTCTTGAATCATTCATTTTTTTAGTACCCATGTAGTTCCAACAATACTTTGATCCTTTAGCCTTTCAATCAATTCTCAAACATCATTCCTTACAAATGGATTTAACGCTTTTTGTATGGTCAAAATCCTAAATTCATGTGAATATGCTTGTTTTTTATTTGTGGGTTCAACCATTAATATAAAGGAAGAATGATTCAGCTTTTGCTAAGTTCATGCCTAGTCCTAATAACTTACTTGGTTAATCTAAAATCAATTTCTTATGGTGTTTTTTAGAAAATTTCCATTCTCTAGGCAAAGGGTTTTCTTTTCCACATTTTCTTTTACATTTATATTTTTAATTCCATGAAAGTTATTTTAAATGTGATCCTCTTCCAACCTTTTCTATTCCGAAATGCCATATTCATCAAGCACAACATTTGTGGTCATCTCAACTATTAAAGTCCTCTTATTGAAAATTCTATAAAATTTTCCAATACTAGAGTATCAACGAAAAAATTCTTTCATCAAATTTTGGATCAAATTTTTCATAAGGAATTTTTTCCATTATTATGAATATACACCTTAATTCCAAAAACAGGCAAGTCAAATTTGGTGTTCTCCCCTTAATAAGTTCATAGGGTATTTTATTTAATTTTGATCTAATATTTACCCTATTTAGAACATAACAAGTTGTATTGACCGATCCAGGCCAAAAATATTTTGAAAGTGAGCACTCTTCCAATATGGCTCTAGCAACTTCAGTTAAGGTTATGTTCTTTATTTTGTTTGCCCCATTCTCCTAAGGGGTCCTAGGTACTAAACAGTTATGATCAATTCCTTTATCTTTACAAAATTCTTTAATTTTTAATTTTCAATTTCACCTTCATGATCACTTTGAATTCATATGATTTCACATTCTAATTTTCTCTGAATCCAAGTTAAAAAGTATTTACATTTCTCAAATCATTCACTCTTATGAAATAAATATTTAACTCATGTAAATCTAAATAAATCATCGACAATTACAAATCCAAATACTTTACCTCCTAGACTTACATTGCTAACCAATCCAAAAAGATCCATATAAATAATCTCTAATGTTTTGCTAGTTCTAAGTGTTGAGATAGTTGCTACTTTATTTTGCATATTTAATATTCTTGAAACTTTTTATGTTTTTGATGATTCCAAATGTTATTGTTCTGATTATTTTTTCTCCTAATATATTTTGGAAGAATTGTTTTGCTCGTGTGTGTACTAACATTTCTGGAAAATCATACTCCAGATTATTAAAGACTTCAAATCAAGATCAGCTTAGAATGAATTGTTAATTGAAAGTCTGTATTTTTTATTTTATTGAGTCTAAGAGAGTAAGAATGTAATTAAGTAACTGAGCACACACACACATCGGGGGAGAGTTTTAAAATTTACATTTTTAATTTGATCGTATGGTATGATACAATTTCGTACGGAATGATCTGGTAAGTTATTTTTCCCATGAGTAAAGGAATGAACAGAAAATGGTAAAAACATTTTTAAGTATAGATCATACGGACGATTTTTACGTTCATACCAAGATGATATTCTCTATCTTTTCCAAATGTGAAGTTCATACAGACGATATTTTACATTCGTACCGGGACGACCTTCTCTATTTTTGACGAATGTGAAGATCATACGAATAATATTTTTTTGTTCATACCGGGATGATCTTTTTTGTTTTTGATGATTGTGAAGATCGTACGGACAATATATTTCATTTGTACCAGGACAATCTTCTCTGGTTCATCCTCAAACATTATTCGTACGGACTATATTTTTCATTCAAATCAAGACAATCTTCTCTGGTTCATCCTCTAAAGCTATTTATACGGACAAACTTTTTTCAATCATATCGGGACGATGGGCTCTATTGTGTTTTCATCCAGACGTTCGTACATATGTGCTTTGAAAATTTTTGTTCGTACCGGATGACCATATTTCATACACACGATGATCGGGTATGAATATAGTTCGTACCAATTCATAATGAGTATGTAATAATTTTTGAACTGTTCATACATACGAATTTTGATCGTACAGGATGATCGTGGACGATCAATTTAAAAAAATACAATTTTATGTATGATTTTTGTGTCTTACATATATAAGGTCCACTTAAGACTGTCATTTAATCTTTTTGTCAACTAGTTTTTGTGAATGGTAAAGAGCAATTGAAGGAGACAGTGTGAGAGAGTGTTTGAGAGAGATTTCTTCCTATTAGACTGTGAAAGGTTCAATAAGTTACTGAAGGGTAAGGATCTCTATGTATGATTTATATTTGTTCACTCTTTCTCTTGTCTTTTTAGATTGCTCGTGTGAAGATTATTCAAGAGGATTTGGTTCTCTATCGACACCTGGAGAGTGTGAACAACCAAAGGTTCTCTGCCTACACTTGGAGAGTGTGAACAACTGATAGTTCTATGCCTACACTTGGAGTTCTATGCCTACACTTGGAGGGTGTGTAAGGACGAAGGTTCTCTACCTATACTTAGAAGGTATAAAAGGATGAAGGTTCTCTGCCTACACTTGGAGAGTGTGAACAACCGATGTTTCTCTGCCAACACTTGGAGGGTGTAAAATGATGATGGTTCTCTGCTGCACCGGGTAGTGGTGGAAGAGCATTTTGTGAAGGCTTCTCAGCCTTGTGGTGGGGGAAGAAGGATAGAAACTTGTGGTAATAGTGCAATACCTCAAGTGGGAGACTTCAGGGAGTTGATGTAGGTCTTGTTTGACTGAACCACTATAAACCTTTGTGTCTTTTT
>NW_021319518.1:2071371-2086125 GCF_001605985.2 Dendrobium catenatum | reverse complement strand
GAGGAATTTTAGTGTTATGGAAACACAAGATGGCTACATTCAATGTATTGGAAGCTTCTTCCCAAATGGTTGTAGGTGATTTAATAGTGGTTAACAAGGGTTCATAGATTGTTTCTCAAGTTTATGGGAGAAAGGATGTTTACAGAAGAAGATCCTTATGAGAAAGGTTGGAACATCATATGTCAAAAGATATACCTATGATTATAGGAGGGGACTTCAATCGCTTATTATCAAAGGAGGAGAAAAAAGGTGGAAGAAATTTTATTTTCTCACATGGACCAAAGGAAATGAAATATTTCATTTCCTGTAATGATTTACATGAAGTAGCTAGTGTTGGTCTGAAGTATACATGGTGCAACAACAATAAAGGTGTTGAAAGAATACTTGAGAAGTTAGATAGATGTCTCATTAACTCAGCGACTTTTAATTCTTCTCATCGGTTGTTGGTGAGGCATTTGGCTAGAATTTCTTCTGACCACAATCCAATTTTATTAAACCTGTTGGAATTTAATCCACCAAATAAGAAGTTGATCATATTTGAAGAAGTTTGGACGTCCATTCTAGCATCTATGGCAGTTGTTAGGGAGTCATGGAAAAAGAAATCTCATGGTGATCCATCTCAAACTCTTAATCATAAAATGAAGAGGACCCTAAAGGATTTATTTTACTGGAGCAAGGCTAAGTTTAAGGCTTTAAATAGTGCTAAAGAGGTGCTGAAGGATGATATTCTAAAATTACAAGAAAAGGAGGCTGCGTTCGGTTATCTCTCAGATGAAGATCAATGGATTCTGATGTCGAAGATTGATGAGCTGAATTCTTCATTGGCTCAGATCATCACTTGGTGGAAACAACGAGCCAAGGTTAAATGGCTTATTGAGGGAGATTATAATTCAATAATCTTCGAAGCACATGCGAGTGCTAGGAGGAATTCAAACTATATCCACAAAATTAAAGATGAACATGGTTTCATGGTTGAAGGCCAAAAGTTAGTTGAGGAAGTGTTAATTCATTTCTTCAAAAACAAATGGAAAGACAGAAGATGCTCTTTGGAGGGGTGGCCATTATCCATGAAAGCCTTGAATGAGGAAGAAAAGAAGATGCTAAGCATAAAGTTTTCTTTCGAAGAGTTAGAGAAGGTTATCAAGGATCTCGGTGGGAACATAGCTCAAGGATAAGATGGTATGTCTTATACTTTTTTTAAATGTTATTGGCATATCATCAAGCATGACTTATGGAATGCTATGGAACATTTTTTTACGAATGGGAGGATGAATTATAGTTAGAAAAATACTATCATTGTATTGATTCCTAAAGTAAAAAATCCATTGGCTCCAACTAATTTCAGACCCATAAGCTTATGCAATTTGGTGTACAAGATAGTGGCTAAGATGCTTTTAAATAGAATGTTGCTTGTTATTCATAACATAATTATAGATGAACAGGAAACTTTTTTGAGGGGAAGATCGCTCTCTGATCTTGTGTTGGTAGCTCAAGAAATTTTCCACAAGTTTAGGCATTCTAAATCCTCTAAGAGGTTTAGTTTCCTTCAAGATCGATATGGAGCAAGCATACGATTCTATGGGATGGTCTGCATTGGTTAAAATAATGGAATATTTTTGTTTTCTTGTCATCTTTGTTAATATAATTATTGAATGTGTTCTTAGTCCATGATTTTATTTGTTAATAATTGGGATCTTCTCCATTTGGATTGAAGCTAAATGCAATTTTCTCCAAGGCTGCCCGTTATCTCTATTCTTATTTATTATGTGTGCCCAACTTCTCTGAAATGCTTTCATACATAAATGTGATCATGTTGGGATTGGTATATCTCCTAGAGGGCCAAAAGTATCTCACCTACTTTATGCCAATGATATCATCATATTCTCTGAAGCATGATTGAAGTCAGTTAAGGAACTCAAAAGCATTCTTATGGAATTCTGTGGATGGACGGGATAGAAGGTGAACTTACTAAAATATGGCATTCTTTTTGGGAAAGCTGTGAGAAGGAGGAAAAAAAATTTGCACAATCATGGATTTCAAGGAGGTCCGGGAATTTTCCTATTTGGGGAATAAAGTGGCTTTAAGGAGGATGCTGATAGTTGATTATGAATTTATTTTAGACAAAGCTATGAGCATGATAGGTGTCTAGGGAGGAAAGTTAATGTCTATGGCTAGTAGAGTAACTTTGGTTAAGTTAGTTTTACTTTCATTCCCTACCTTTCACTCTACTCTTTCCTTGGTTCCAAAGCATGTCTTGAATGAAGTTGAGAAGTTGTGTAGGAGCTTCATATGGAACAAGAGTGATGGAAGTGTAGGTCTTCATTATGTAAACTGGGAATTCATGTGCATGCCGAAAAGATTTGGTGGTCTTGGGATCAATTCTTGTTCATAAAAAGTTTGGCTTGTAAGGGAAAAATAAGCTTGGAGGTATTGGCAAGAAAAAGACTCTCTAATGCATAAAATTATATTTTCTAAGTATAGACCTATTCCATGTGAAGATTCAGCTACAAAGGAAGGCTCGGTCACCTAGAAAATACTTTGTAAGGGAGGGGAGTTTCTCAGAACAATTGTTAGGTGGACTGTTGGTGACGGAATTTATTCAAGCTTATAAAGACATTTGGTTATTAGATAAAAGTATTGAAAGATGTCCTACTTTTGTCAATCCACTGGAAGGCTGCATTAAAATAGTGGACAAGTTTCTTAATAATGGGAATTGGAATGACAGAGAATTTCAAAATCACTTTGGCATGGAGTTTGTAAAAATGATAACCTCAGTACAGATTCCGTTAGATGGAGAAGAGGATAAGATTGAACTCCTGCACAAATTTTTTGGAAAAATGATAGCAGCTCTAGCATCCGAAGCAATGGTATCTAAAAACACAAATTATGTTGTTTGGAGATTGGTTGGAAAGGCAAAATTAAATCCTAGAATTGAATTCTTCTGGTGGAGGTTGCTTAACAGAGCTATTCCAACTAACCATTTTTTGTGCTACAGAAGGCTACAAGGGTATGACAATTGTCCTAGAGGCTGTGAAGGGGTAGAAAACATTAATCATGTAGTCGCTGGTTGCAACAAATTGATTGAGGTTGTGGAGATCTTAAACAGATGGTGGTTCGAGTTTCCCAGATTTTTCTCTCTTGAAGATTGCTGCAATTGGCTAGATAATCAAACCAAATGGATGGCGAGTATGTTTTGTAACACAATTTACTTATATTGGAAAGTAAGGAATTTATTTGTTCATGAAGGTAAGAGTTCCATCCCTATAATGATAGCATCAAATGCTGTAAGTATTTCTGCAGCGTACAAGAATTCAAGCTATATAAATTCAGGTATTGAGGATGTTAATCAACTGCTGAGGTTGCTGAATACTTAGCATCCTCCTCCACCTGATAGGATTAATGTTAACATAAATGTGGCTCTTTTTAAATCTTATAAAGCTGGGATTGGAGGAGTTTTAGAGACTTCTAAGAGAGATTCTTAATGTCCTTCGGCAAAACTTATATACACTGGGATTCAGTTGCTTTGGAGGTTCAGGCTCTCCTTTCGATCAAGCAAATGGTGAAGGAATGGTTGTTTGATTACAAAGGCTTGATCATTGAAGAATATAATAAGAATGTAATTAATTACATTAAGAAAATGGTAGATAAAGGTGGTGATGAGCTGAGAGATCTTTCTTTTATTAATGATTTTCATTTTGTTGTCTTTAGTTGTGTTGAGAGGGAGAATAACAAGTTAGCAGATCTTTGTGCTAACTATGCTTGTATTAGTTATTTCTATTGGGATGAAGTAGATATGAATAAGATCCCTCCTTCATTCATCAATTTGTTGAGGAAGGAGTCAGATGATATTAGGATGTAAAGTTCCTTTTTAGTTTCTTAATAAAGCTCTTTTGCTTTTTGCCTTAAAAAAAGACTTAAATGTATACTCTATTGAAAATCTTTTTTGGGTCACTAATTGCTTACGAGCAAGGAGTGAGTCAATGAAAGATTGATGCATGAGAGCCACGAAAGGAGAAGAATATTTCATTGAAGTTGGAGGAGTCGGAGGTGATCTATCTGTACTTGAGGATTAGGATGATATTGCCTTAATGACTATGGAATTTAGGAGCTTTCTGAAGAGGAAGCAGAAGAGACACCAACAATGGAATAGAGGTAAATTTAATAAAAATATCAAGGTTTCAAATGATGTGATTTGCTATAAATGCAGGAAACCCAGACATGTGAAATCAGACTGCCCAAAACATAAAGCCACTCCTAGCAAGGAGGAGGTAGAGGAGAAACAAAATTTGAAGAAGGGAAAGAATAATTTCCAAAGAGCTTTTTGGGCGGTCTCGACTTAGGACTCTTCAGAGACTAAAAAGAAAGAGGAAGTCACCAATCTGTGCTTGATGGCTAATAATCTTGATCAATCAGATTAAGAAGAGGTATGTGACATAACATATGTTGAACTTTTTGAAGTCTCTAAAAGAATACATGATGCATATAGGAAGCTAAAGAAAATGCATGCTAATCTTAACTTACAGTTATAGGAATTGCAAAGAGAACAAAAAAAACTTAGGAAAGATCATGTATTAATTGATAACAACCACATGAGCTTACTTGATGAATTCAATTACTTGAACAAGGAAAATGAAAATTTTAAAAATGTACTTCTTATAGAAGGCTTAAAGAATAATATGTTAAGTATTAGCCAGCTATGTGATAAAGGATACAACGTTAAATTTTTTCCAACTAACTGCATATTAAGCCTAAATGGTATTGATGTTTTGCATGATTTACGGGTAAATAGTGTTTATATGCTATATTTAAATTGTATCAAAACTCCTATTACTTTTTGAATGAAATCAATTTCTGATGAGTCATGGCTTTGGCATAGGAGACTTTGTCACTCTAGCATTAAAAACCTTAGGAGAATTATCCAAAATAGCTTAGTGAGAGGTATACTAAAACTAGACTTCAATAAAGAGAAGGTTAGAGAGGAGCAGGATGCAGGTTTGATTCTCGATTTAATTCATAAATTAAAACCTTCAATTGATTGGGCTGATATAGTGGAAATGGAAGATAATAACGTTACTCATAATTTGGAGGCTGAAAGTAAGGAAGTTCAAATTTCAGCTAAAAATACTGAATTTGAACAATCTACATCTTTGGTGGTTAATAATAGTCTAAAGGTTATTCATACTCTTTCAACTAACCATGATTCTTCTTCTCCTTCATCTTCTATTAGTTTAAATTTTAAAAAATCTATTCTTAAAAAAGATAAAAACTTTTCTTAAGAATAATGTTTCATCTGGTTCTAAACATGTTTTATTCAAAGAACTCCAAGCTTTGGGGCTAGTAAGAGATCTACCGAGAAGGAAAATGATGGAACACAAAGTGAAGAACGATTCTAAAAGTTCTTCTTTCCTCTTTTCAAAATAAAGATGAAGAAGGATTCGTCAGTGGATGGCAACTATGGGAATTTTCTATTGAAGTGTAATGTTTGTTTTAAATGTAATTTCCTTTTTCTTAGCTTAACTTTTTATTTTAAACTTTGCCTAAATGTTTTTAAGAGCTTTACTATTTCTTATTTTCTAACAGGATGGGAACTCTGGGATACTAATCAACCCTCGGGTTGTTCTTTAATTTGGTATCCCCTGCATCTCAATAGGTGATTTATGGGTAAGTAGTGTTTATATGCTATATTTAAATTGTATCAAAACTCCAATTACTTTGGTTTGAAATCAATTTCTGATGAGTCATGGCTTTGGCATAGGAGACTTTGTCACTCTAGCATTAAAAACCTTAGGAGAATTATCCAAAATAGCTTTGTGAGAGGTATACCAAAACTAGACTTCAATAAGGATCACCTTTGTGATGCTTGTCAACTATGAAAACAAGTGAAGTCCTCTTTTCAGTCCAATAAGGATCTTAGACTAGTAAACCATTGGAGATTTTACATTCGGATATTTTTTGACCGATTGGAACTGTAAGTCTAGGAGGGAAGGTTTATAGATATGTTATAGTTGACGATTTTTTAAGATTCACTTAGGTTACATTTTTATATCATATGAGTGAATCATTTTAGGAGTTTAGAGATTTTTTGACTTGGATTCAGAGGAAATTAGAATGTGAGATTTTGACGATTCAAAGTGATCACGGTGGAGAATATGAAAAAGAGAAATTTGAGGATTTTTGTAAGGAGAAAGGGATTGATTATAATTTTTTTGCAACTAGAACCCCTCAATAGAATGGGGTAGTTGAAAGAAAGAATAGAACACTAATAAAAGCTGCTCAAGCCATGTTGAAAGTATATTCACTTCCTAAATATTTTTGGGTTAAAGCGATTAGCACAGCATGTTATGTTCTAAATAGGATAAACATAAGATCAAATTTAAATAAAATATCCTATGACTTACTTAAGGGGAGAACACCTAATTTGTTACATTTACATGTTTTGGGATTCAAGGTTTTTATACATAATAATGGAAAATCTGCCTTAAGAAAATTTGATCTAAAATCAGATGAAGGAATTTTTCTTGGATACTCTAGCATTGGAAAATCTTATAGAGTATTCAACAAAAGAACCATGGCAGTTAAGGAGACAACACGTGTTGTATTTGATGAATATGGAATTTTAGAAGGAAAAATGTCGAATAGGATGAGATAGAAGTTAACTCCCAAAAGATTGAGAAAATAAATTTGGATGAAAATTTGGAGATAGAAACTCGTTGCCTAGAGATTTGAGATTTCCCAAAAACCACCCAAAGAAATTGATTATAGGTGAACATATTGAGGATGTTAGGACTAGGCGTGAACTGAACAAAGAAGTCAACCATTCAACATTTATTTCTATGATAGAACTCATAAATATTGATCAAACACTTTCAGATAAATTTTATATTTTGGCAATGCAAGAAGAATTAAATCAATTTGCAAGAAATGAAGTTTTAGAATTAATTGCAAAGCCAATGGATCAAAGTGTAGTTGAGACTAAGTGGGTATTCAAGAATAAAATGAATGACTCAGGAGTAGTCATTAAAAATAAGGTTAGATTGGTGGCTAAGGGGTGTAATCAGATTGAAGGGATTGATTTTTGGGAAACTTTTTCCCCTGTAGCTAGACTTGAAGCAGTTAGGGGTTTGTTATCCTTTACCTATTTTAGAGGATTTAAATTGTATCAAATAGATGTTAAAAGTATCTTTTTAAATGGGGTGATTAAAGAGGATATTTATGTTGAACAACTTCTAGTCTTTGAAATTTCAAAATACCCAAATCATATTTTCAAATTGAAAAAGGCACTATATGGATTGAAATAGGCATCTAGGGCTTAGTATGAGAGGTTGAGCACTTTCCTACGTGAGAGATCCTATGAAAAAGGAAGTGTTGACACAACTCTCTTTTAGAAGAAATTAGGAGAGGATATACTCATTGTACAAATTTATGTTGACGATATCATCTTTGGATCAACAAATTAAAATTTTTGTTATGATTTTTCTAAGAGAACAAGTAGTGAATTTGAGATGAGCCTAATGAGAGATTTGAGTTACTTTATAGGCTTTAGCATTAAGCAAATTGAGGAGGGTACTTTTATTAGTTAGTCGAAGTAAGTTAAGGACATCCTCAAAAAGTATGAAATGGACAATGTTAAACCTGTTAGTATACCTATGAGTTCCACAGTTCAATTGTATAATGACCCAGAGGAAAAATTTGTTGATCAAAATAAATTTAAAGGAATTATTAGATCTTTTCTTTACTTGATTGCTAGCAGACACAATATTATTTTTAGTGTTTGTTTGTGTGCTAGTTTTCAATCAGATCCAAAAGAGTCACATTTGGCAGCAGTGAAAAGGATTTTGAGATATCTCTTGGGAATACAGAAATTAGGGATTTGGTATCCTAAGTTTAGCTCTTCATTTGAAATAATTGGATATTAAGATTCAGACTTTGTAGGTTATAGGATTGATAGAAAGAGTACTTCTAGAATATGCCAATTTATTGGAAATTATTTAGTCTCTTGGTCCAGTAGAAAATAAAGTTCGATAGCCCTATCTACTATTGAAGCTGAATACATTGCCTTAAGAAGTTGTGTGGCACAAGTACTTTGGTTGAAACAACAGTTGATTGATTTAGGAATAACAATATGCACAATTCTCATTAATTATGATAATACTAGTGCAATTTGTATTTTGAAAAATCCTATTCAACATTCAAGAACCAAACATATTGACATCAGACATCATTTCATAAGGAATCATGTATCCAAGGAGAAATTAAACTCAATCATATTTCAACTGAAAATAAACTTGCATACATTTTTATAAAACCACTATCCTTTAATACTTTCAGTAGATTAAGAACAAGGCTTGGTGTGATTTATCAAAATGCTTAATTAAAATTTCTACAATTTTGATATGTGTTTGTGTGTGTGTGTATTTTGTGTTTTGATTTATTTGTGTACTTTTTTGATTTTATAATTTTATGTGAGCATTTTCTTTATGATTTTTGTGTTCTCAAAATGTTTTTACATTGAAATTCATGATTTTGATCAATCGAACAAAATTTTCTAAGTGTTATATTCATACTGTACGAAATTTAATTTGTACTGAATGAATTTTGTAGCGAAACGATCATTTTTTTTTTGAAAGAGCAATAAAAAATTGCATTAAAAACTATAAAAGAGGAAACACAAAGAAAAACAGCATGCTAATTGCAAGCTGCCGATTCATCCATCAAAATATTAACAAATGATGGAGGAATCGAGTCCAAAAATAAATCTTCCCACCAAAAAGAAGAGAAAACCCCAAAGTTAGCACAAAGATCCGCTAACTTATTACAATTTCTCTTAATGCAATTAAAAAAAGCAAAGTTCAAATCAAAAATAAAGGAAAATTTATCATTACCTCTTCTTCCTTTTTTGAGAGCTTTGTGAATGAGCTTGATGACATTTGCATTGTCACTCTCAATAATGATACCTTTGAAATCATCTACTCCCATTTGATAGCAATCTTTGATGGATGTTATTTGCTAGATGTTCACGATAAGTAATATCAATGCATTTGAGGAAGCCGAAAGCTGCATCAACCGACCATGTGATCTCTGAAACTTCCTATAGCCGCTTTATAAGAAGAAATAAAGCCGCATCAACTTTTATCTGATCATTGGGTGGAGGAAGTACCAACGGTCTTTCTACAGCATAAGCTGATTAAGTACCACCGGCCCCATAGAATGAATAATTGGTAGATTTAGAGCTCAACATAGGTGATAGCTCCGCTGCGATGAATGGGAGCTTCTTTCCTTCTTACCATGACTAATTTCATTTCTCCTCTTTTTCTAAGTGAGATAAATGGCATTTACAGAAACATTGGAAAGAAATTCATTTTGGTTTTCCAACCATTTAAAGTCATCATCCTTGGAAGAAAAATTTTGGAATACAACTCCCAATTATTTAGACCGGTGAATACAATCTGTAATTTTCAATAATTACGAATCCACCATGATCAATGTTTCCTCTTACATTGCAACCTCTTGGGAAATTCAAATCTTCCTATTTTTCTGTAGGAAAGAAAGCTAAAGTAGGCAAGGGCATCATTTAATACTCTCCACAAAATTTTTCAGCAAGGGCATTAATTTTAGAACTCTTCAGCCACTTCCATCAATTAGAATAAGGTGACTGATAAATATTATAGTCTTGCAGCAATAGAGGTATAGTTCTACCTGAATCCATATATAAAAGCTGAAATTGATCCTCTACTAGATCATTTTTTATTTGAATTAAACAAATTAGTTTTATAAGTTACAGACAAAGAATTTTTCCAATTCTGTCAAATTCTAGCAACCATCAGTTATAAAATTATCCAGAGAACAGAAATCTGTCATATCCACTAGAGAATTGACAAACGTTGGCCATCTATTGAGACTTTTATCAAAAATCCAGATGTTCTCCATAACATTGATTGATTGTTCATTGGCAATCTCCCACCACACAATTGGTTTCAGATGTTTGCTCCCGTGTTTAATAATCTTCCATGCCGTTGAAACAGATCTATTTCTATTTCCAACATTCCAAACAGAACCGTATTTAGGAAATAATGTTTTATACAATAGAGAATCATCATCTTTTAAGTATTTCCAAGCTATTTTAGCTCTAAGAGGACCAACTTTGTTGATACAAGAATGTATCCCCCTACCACCGTTATCAACGGGTTCACAAAGTTTGTTCCAGTTAACGTAATGTAATCCTTGCCCATTATTACTTTTATTCCAAATGAAATTCCGACATAATTTTTCAATCTCTTCAAGGATTGATTTTTGGAATTAAAGAAATAGTAGTATGAAAAGAGGGAATGGAAAGAATAACTGATTTAACCAAGGTGATTTTACCGGCTAGAGACAAAAATTTAGAACCCCAACTATTCAACTTTTTCATAACATTATCAATAATGAATTGATAATCAGATCTGGATAGTCTTCTCAAAACCAATTTAGATCCCAGTTAACAGAATTCTTTCACTTCTTTATAGCCCAAAATGTTTTAATCTTCCTCTTCATCCTTGTGTTGACAGCTTTACCAAAGAGCAAACCAGATTTAGTTGTATTGACTTTCTGTCCGGTCCAGTTACAATACTTCTTAATGATTTCCTTAATCAACTTCACATTAGTTATTTTAGCTTCAGCAAAAACCATTACATCATTAGCGTATAGGAGATGTGAGATTCTAGGACTATTGCTGCTAACGCGCACATCGATATTTTCCCTTTCCAAAATAGCATTTGAAAGTAACTGAGAGAAGAGAATAAAAAGATACGGTAACAAGGGGCATCCTTGTCTAAATCCACTACTAGCTTCAATCCAGTTAGAATGATTCCCGTTAATTAAAATATCATAAGAAGGGTTCACCATACAACCCAGAATCAACTTGGAGAATGATATAGGGAAACCAAAATAATCCAACACTTTGCAAAGAGTCAGCCACCCCATGGAATCATAGGCTTGTTCCTATCTAACTTGATAGAAACCAATCCCTTTGAAGCTTTAGAATGTCTGAATTTATGAAATACCACTTGGGCAATAAGAACATGATCATGAAGCATCCTTGCTTTGATAAAGGCCGCTTGCTCCAGAGAAATCAGTTTAGGAATAGTATTGTTGATCCTGTTGAGAAGAACTTTGGCAATTAATTTGTAGACCGTATTACACAGACTAATAGGTCTATAATGAGCTGCATAAATTGGATTACTGATTTTGGGAATCAACACAATTTGAGTTTTTTTCCAATTCTTATTCATATCAGCTGTAAGGAGGAATAGTTGGATAGCTTTCCATAAATCTGATTTAATAATGGGCCAGTAACTCTTAAAACAAAAATAAGAAACACCATCTTCTCCTAGAGCTGTGCAATCCGTAGTTCCTTTAAGAGCTTCTTCCACTTCTTCTACAGAAAAATCTTTACAAAGCGTCAATCTATGTTCCTCATCTAGACACTTTCTATTCTCCGGCCAACCAGTGAGCATACAATTTTTTTCAAACCATTTATTTTTGAAATAATGAATTAAAACTTCTTCTATCTCATTATGATTATCAAACAAATTTCCCAAATCATCCTTAATGCTAGCATTGAAATTGACATTTTTCCTAGCACTAGCAAAAGAGTGAAAGAATTTAGAGTTTTGATCACCTTCATTAATCCACTTCACTTTTTCCCGTTGTTTCCACCAGGTACTTAACCGAGCAAAAGTAGAGTTTAATTCACCAATTTTGAATTTCAGTAAACAAATTTCATCAGAAGATAGCAATCCATTCCTAGCTTCCTTCTCTTAAAGTTGTAGAATCTCCCTTTTAAGAGTTTCCTTCAATTGTTCCAAGTTTTGGTGCTTTGCCCTGCTCCAAAAGTATAAAGTTTTTAGAGTTCTTCTCATTTTAGTATTAAGAATATCAGAAGGAGAACCAATGACTTTCTTCTCCAGACGTTCTGCATTACTGAAAATGAAGCCGGGTAAGAAGCCCATATGTTCTCAAACTTGAAAGATTTGCTGATTTTAGGAGACGAACTGTTAAGATTCAAAAGAATAGGACAGTGATCAGATGTGATTCTAGTAAGATGCTTAACCACTAGAATTTTGTTAGTATTGACAGAATAAGAATTAACAATCATCCTATCCAATCTTTCCATTATCCGGTCCTGCCCTTTCTTATTGTTACTCCAAGTAAACATAGGTCCCATGAATTTAAGTTCATAAAGATTATTAGAAATAAAAAAAGACTTCATTTCTTTAGGTCCTAAAGACATTATAAATCTTCTAACTCCTTTCTTC
The DNA here is from genome assembly GCF_001605985.2 of Dendrobium catenatum. Lineage (NCBI taxonomy): Eukaryota > Viridiplantae > Streptophyta > Magnoliopsida > Asparagales > Orchidaceae > Dendrobium > Dendrobium catenatum. The sequence continues at coordinate 2,073,832 of NW_021319518.1, read as the reverse complement.
TCTTCTTTAGCAAGCAAACAATTAAAATCCCCACCTATGATTAAAGGAAAATCAATAGAAATGTAAGGTTCCAAACCATTCCAGAGATCTCTTCTTTTGTGTACTTCTTTACTGCCATAAGAAGTAGCAATCCTCCATTTAACAATGAGAGGAATATCCATATAACCAATAATGAATTGTGAATATGATTCTATCACATTATAAGAGGTCATCCTGCTCTTCCACATTACCAATATCCCACCTGAGAGACCGGCTGACGGAAGATAATTGAAATCCCAACCAATGCCAATTAAAGAATCCACTTCCTTACTGTAAATAAAAGACAATTTAGTTTCCAAAAGGCCAACAAAAATAACTTTATGTTCTTTAGCAATCTCCTTAAGGTATAGAGAAGCCTTTTTTTTCTTGGCTCCTCTACAATTCCAAAATACTATGGAATTCATTTATGGATAAGTGGGGAGAGACTCCCCCCTTTCTCCTTCTCATCACCTTAAGTTCTTCTATTTCTTGTCATCAATTTTATAGTTCCCAATCCTTTTAATTGTTTCAAACCTTTCTTCTTAGCTGAATTAGAAATCTCTCCCAGATTTTTATGAACAGCATTTAATAGAAGTACCAAGTTTTGATTTTCTTATGTAATATTAACCCTGCTGAAATTCTATTTTTCTGGATGAATCAATTCTTTATTAATCTCCTTCTCCTCTGATAGATCTTTTAAGGCTTCAAATTTATTGGTGTTCTGAATCTTATCCTGAGACGGGCTGACAATATCTCTATTTTTGAAGACATTATCACCTTTAATATCTCTATCTGAAACTATTGAAGAAGGCATCAAACCACAGGTCTCCTTATCCATTTCATCAAAAAATTTTGAACTGAAGTCAACCTGATTATTTGTAATTTCAACTCGAATTTCTTTTGAATTAATAACTTCTTTATTGAAACTTTGAGATTTGTTAACTGTTCCAGAAATTTTCTTCTTTTTGTTTCAAACTTGAATCCAAGGCCCATTTTCCTTACCTTTGAAGACATTATTAGCAAACGCTTTAGAGGATGTGTCTTTCAGATTCCTGTCTTCAATCAGAATTTCTTCATTAACCTGAATATCCTTATTTGGCTTTGCAGTAATACCTGGTATCACTTTTTTTGAACAATCTTCTTTGAGATGTCCAATATTTCCACATGTAAAACAAAAAGTGGGTAATTTCTCATATTCAATGTTTTGATAAAACTTTCCCAAGTTACCTTCAACCCAAACTCCCAAAGGTAATGTTTCATCAAGTTTAATATGCACACAAACTCTTGTGTATTCCCTTCTACTCCATTGGAACATATTCCCATCAATAAAATAAGGAGTACCCACCTTGGAAGCAATTCTACAAACGTTTACTTCATCCCAACATTGAAGGGGGAGGTTTGGCATACGAATCCAGATAGGGGCTGTGAGGCCTTTAAATGAGGAGGGAGAAAAAGATGATATCCATCTATCCATTCCAACAATATTCCCATTCACATAATAGGGTCTTGAAGTTATAATTTCATCCAAACATTCTGGATTTTCAAAGGCACAAAGAACCCAGCCCAATCCAAGCTGAGTCAAATGAAATTTTCCAACTCTTCCCCATTGCCTTCTTAGTTCAAGGCTTTTACATGAAAAGGGATGTTATCTCCAAAATTTTTGATAACTAAGGATTTATTTAATTTGTTAGAGTTCTCTATCTCTTTTTCAAAATTTAGTTTAACCACACCATCTTCTTCCACAAAATCCTTACCTAAATTCAAATCAGAAACTTTGATGTTTGCTTTCCTCTTCCACACATTTGTGCCAGCAATCACATTACCAGATTTCTTTGAATTTTCAGCAACCTCAGAATTCAAATCACAATTACCCAACACTCCAGAATCGCATTTCTGAATAGTAATCAGATCTGTATTTTGATCATTGCCTTCATGTTCATTAGTAACAACCGCATCTTCAACCAAAACCTGATCTTCAGAAATCAGGTTGTTCACGTAATAGTTATGATCAACCTTTGACTTTATCAAATTCTTATCAGCCGCATTAACACAAGAAGTGGAAATGCAATTATCAGATTTTTTAAAAGCATCACTTCGGATGTTAATGATATCGTCACAGATTTTAAAAGACTTGAGATTAAACTTATCTTCAATTAATTTTTTTTTTCCCTTACCAATACATTCAGGGGTCTTCTTCTTGACGATTTTACCACCTTCAGAAATTACCAGGGGGCGTTCTTTCATTGACCAGAAATTGAGTTCTTTACCATGACCGTTGTCTCCAAAAGAAGGCGGAGACGACTAAGAATTGAGATGAGAAACAATCCTAGAAGAGGGAATAGGTTGGCGAATTTTGTGGGGGCCACCGGCCTTAGGAGGCCGGCGATCCTCCGACGCCATTGACGACGTTGCAGAAAAACCGAGTAACAGGATTTCAAAAATC